>NC_056729.1:8268561-8293561 GCF_019279795.1 Protopterus annectens
CTTTGGTGAAAAGTTCCTTCTAGAATCAGTATCGATCCCATATATATATATATATATATATATAGAAGAAAGGTCGACCCTTTTTCTTGATTTCTATCTTATCACTGTAATGGCAGTGAACATCAACGTTAAGGAAGGTTCTCCTCTTTCCTGCTGTTGTGTGATCTTAGAGTTGGTATATTTTATTTTTGGCTGTGTAGGGGTGCAGGGGGCATGATCCCCTCAAAAACCTTTGTTTTTTGATGAAACATGCTAATGGCCTACACTTGATATTTGGTTAGATACTCTTGTAAGAGAGAGAGAGAGAGGGGGAGAGAGCTTGACAGATACATAAATAGATAGATAGATAAATACATACTTAGATTTGGAAAGACTTTAGTTTGTTGAAAGTTGGAATATCCATTTTTTATGCCAGCCGAGGTGATTGAATAGTCAGATGATCACAGTGTGCCAGTATTACTTTGTGCAACATTGAGATACAGTCTGGACTGGGAATTTGCCCTTTCTTCTCTGTTATACAATCTTGGAGTTGGTATAAAAATTAGATTTAATTGTTTTTCATTTTTTGGGGAAGTATTTTGAATGCCAGTATATTTAGATCAATGTTTTTATGTTTGATGTTTGATTTTGTGTATCATATCTATATCTAATTATAATTATATAGCTATAGATTTGTATATATATATATATATATATATATAGATATATATTATATATATATATATCCTGAAAATTCAAAAGATTGAAAACACACAGGATACATATACTGACTATAGAGAACACAAACCAGATTACATTCTACCAAATATAAGCAGGGGGGCAAGCCCCCCCTGCACCCCCCACACCCCCTGCTATTTAAATATATCAACTCCAAGATTGCACTTCGCTATACTATCATGAGTTATGTTGTAGTATAGCAAGTTAAAAGGGAATGTTACTAAGGTTACAAAAGGCAGTCATGAACACATGTGATGGCATGTTTGCCATTTTTTTTCTGTGGCGTGCAATCTTGGAGTTTATGTATTTTAAGTATTTTAAGTGCTATCCTTTGTCTTGTATGTGTTTGTCTGTGTCCTTGTACTGGAATATTGTCATTCTTTGCATCCTGTATATTTTCAGTATTTTGTGATTTAGGATTTTGAGTTTTCAGGATTTTGAACTTTCAGAATTTTGAGTTCAGGATTATGATATTTCAGGATTATGAAATGAAACTATATACAGATATATATATATATATATATATATATATATATATATATATATATATATATATATATATATATAAAATTATATATATGTTTCAGCAGATGGCCATCTCTATAGTTACACTTTTAGTTACTTCACTATTTTGGCTAGTATAGTATGCATATGTATATATATACATATGCCTGTAGTATAGATATAATCATTATCGATAGTTACTACTGATTATTATCATGTGGTTTCAAGGACCATACAGTAGATGCCGGTATGGTTATATTTTTTTATACAACTCCTTTCAAAATAATTAAATAAATACACCTAAAATAGTAATTTAATTACTATTAAAACAAATCTATTTTCATAAGTAAATGCTGAATTTAACCACTGTTGCAATAAATAAACTGATACATAATTGAAAAGGCACAAATCAGAAGTATAAGATTAACAGTTTCTTTTGTTTAGCAGCACTTACAGCATGCAAAAGCTTTCTTCTCTAAAAAAATCATTGAAGTCCCACAGTGATAAAGTGTTACGATGTCACTTCATGCTGGGTTAAATTGCTCAGGCAGAAAAAAATGGTTTATACTGTCGCCAGTAAAACATGTCAAACAAAAAGACTGCTGGACTATAGAACTTAAGCTGCTTCTTAAATGAAAAGCCTTTACTAAAGATTAAATCATACTGTAACAAAAGCCCTTTACTAAGGACTCCGTTTCTTCAGTAAGTAAAAGAAAGTAAACTTGTGACCTTGTATAACATCTACTGCTAAAAAAGTAAGTAAAGAAATCACTTCAGAAATAGTTGCTAATCAACATCACCCAAAACATGTTAGTAGCCTTCTCCTGGAGTTGGGATGGCAAGACATTTTGTATGCTGCCTTTTAAAACAAACATATATGATATGGTACAATCCAGACAGATAAAATGTGAATTCTACTTTCCTCAGTAGACTGAAATAAATGCAAGTAAAGGAGCTGTTAGCAAAACTTGATCAAAAGTTTTAAGAGACCGACCCCACTCAAAATAAAGAAAACCTAATTTGGAATGTGTACTATCTGTAGTTTCAGATCTCCTTTGCTGCATAGGGTTTAACATATGTATGATATTCTTAACATTCAGAAAGGAATTCACGCTGTACAACAGTGATTATGACGTTGATGTATGTAGTGTCGTGCTGCATTCCTATGATGAAAAAATACTGTATGAGGCCAGAAGACAAAACATACCATTGGGACATACTACAATGAGCCCAGATTTCAAAGTAATGATACAAAAAATACTGTTGTATTACAAAAGCTCTTAAATAGCTACATTCGTGGCACAAATGGACGAAGCCTTGAGTATATTCCTTCTGCTTCATGTACTGGAGGAGTTAGTGAGGGAGGGGATGACAGCAAGCAGTCAATGTCAGCTCACTATTCCCGTGGAAGAGAGGCTGTCTGATCCACAGTAATGCTGGCACATTATAAGTCTGTGGCTTCCAGTGGACTTGGCATTACCTAACAGCATCTTCCAAAGTTCCCTAAGTATGTGGGTTTAGTGGGTATGTATGGTGGAAGCAAATGCACTATAGGGCTTCATGTGCACAATATGAAGTTAGTAAGGATACTGATCTGTCTAATACATTACTGTTATAACTTAGATTACTGATTAAGGGCTTCTGTTATACCATTCTGTTATTGTGGCAAAATTTATCATCTGGACTGCTAAAAGATTGTTTTGAATACTGAGTTATCCAACAAAAATATCATATAATTTAATGCTGGTGGTTACAATTTTGTTTTCTGCAAGAAGACATGTATCTTCCCCTATTAATCCCACATCTGCAGAATAAATTACAATGTAATGTTCTGTGCTCTAGTGACATTAGATTTTTCATAGGTTCATGGAATGTTATTAGGCTAATGGCCCTAGGGCCTTTACAAGACTAGCCATGTAATACCCATGTTCCCTAACTGACCATTGTTAGATGGCTTAACTGTTTGCAAAGCAAATCTATGATGAGCATCTGCTGCCTCTGTACATGAAGGACATAGATGGCACCCCAGAGTGATTGTACGTTCTCCTATTCAGTTGTCCAGACTGCACTTAAATAGGATCATTAAGGAGCTCTGCTTAATGTGAATTGAGAGTTTATTCCAGAGTAGCAGCAGTCTCTGGGAGACATATTTGTCTCTCCAGCATGTTTTGTTTGAGTTACACGCTAAGTTGAGATCTCTGGAGTGAGTGACTATTGTCCCATTTGATTTTCAGACATGCAACATTTCCATAAGGGAAGGGTCAGAGACTGCTGTTTCAGCCAGGCACAGGTTGCCTCTCAGCAGCCTGTAGGACACAGAATACAGTGACAGGGCTTTCAGTCTTTCCATGTAAGACATGTTTTGGAGTCCATGAATTCTTTTGTTCAGAAATCTCTGTGGTGTCTCCAGCTGCTGCAGGTGTCTGGTAAGTTACATGCAAAAGGGAGCATTGTACTCCACTAGTGGTCTGATGAGGGTCAAGTACAGAGGAGTTATAACATCCTTAGTCTTGGTTGCAATGCCTTTACTTATGAGGTGTGCAACATAAAAGGCTTCCCTTACTACTGTGGACACATAATGATCGAAGTTTAGACTGCTATCAACTTGCGTTCCCAAGTCACGCACCACTGGGTTCAAGCTTTGGGGGGGGGGGTGTTGCCTGTATTGTAATTTGCAGGGGCTACCTTTTTAGCAAAGGGGACAATGATGCTGGTTTTTTTTGCATTTAGTTTTAGACTGTGGTTTTGGCACCAGTCATTTGTCTGTGCTTGCTCCTCCTTTAATATGCTAATATGTTTAGGGAACGCAATGATTGTTCCCAGTTTGCAGTTATCTGCAAACTTGGTAAGCCACAGGTCATCATCTTTCACCTGGACTTCCAAGAAATAGATTCCAAACAGCAGAGGGCCCAGCACAGAACCTTCTGGTACCCCACTGGTAGCTGTTCTACTGGTGGAGGTAGAATCCCCAACTTTGACAGTATGGGTTCTGTCAGTAATCCAATTGGCTACCCACCTAATGACATACAGGTTAATCTCCAGCTTTTTGCAGGTGTCAAGTATATTTTGAGGTATGGCTGGTGGGGATGGGTGGGTGAAGTTTACACCAAATCTGTTAGCTAACATTTTGGCAATTTCCTCAGGGTTAGTGTGAGTGGTACCATCCACTATAAGTTCAGCACATAGCTGGGTATTCCTTGTTAGATGCTGGATGTAGCTACAGAAGGCCTTATGATTGTCTTTAGATAGGGAAGCTAAATTAGCCTGATAACTAGCTTTAAAGGACTTTACCAGATATCTGATCTCCTTGTTCAAATTGTGGAGGATATTCTTTTTCTGCTGAGTATGATCCCTCTTGTTCTTTAATATCAGTTTCTTCCTTTTGTTATATAACCTGTTTACACTCGAGTTCCATCAGGGTGGCTTGTTTTTATGAGAGAACTTTGTTTTGATCCTGTCAAGAACAGCAGAGTCAATACAGTTGTTTAAGTGGTTTTACAGGGTGTTTGTGTAATCCTCTGCATAAGAGTCATTGTTGGCTGTTAGCAGGGGGTTGATACTTTTCAAACCATCGCATAGTTGGCTATAGTTTGTTTTGGAGAAGTTCCTCATTTGTATTGCTCCTGTGGATGCATCAGGTCTGATCGTTACTTTGAAGAAGACTGATTTATGGTTTGACCTTACAAGGGAGGACAGAACACAGGGGTTAGTGCAGTGACCTCCTATATTAGTGAGTAATAAGTTCCAAATATTTGACCCCTTTTCAGGGTGCTGACTAATTGTTCCAGAGCATTTGTATTAATAAAGTCCAGGAACCTCTGGGTGATCAAGGTTGTGCTTGTGTACATCACCCACTCAATAGAAGGATAATTGAAATCTCCCATGACCAAGATGTTTGGCTGTATAGTGAGTGACTCGAGCAAGTCCAGGTAGGCAGTGTGCTTCTTATGATTCATGGTGGGGGGACCTGTAGCTAGCAATGATGTGGTACGGTGCTTTACTTATACTTATTTGGACCTGGAGTAGCTCAAGACAGTCTTACTGTTTAACCAGTCTTAAGGTGTATTTGGATTTAATGAAGATGAATACACCTCCACCTTTGGTTCTTTCACGCTCGTTTTGAGGTCTGAATGTGTGGAAGGCATTGAAGCCATGCATGGCTGGGGTACTCTCTGTGGCCTTGAACCAAGTCTCAGTAACTGCACAGACATCAGCATCTTCCAAGGCGAGGAGAGCTTCCAGGGAGTGCAGTTTCTTGTTTAGAATCCTAGCATTAAGCAGCATAAACTTGAGTTCGCCTGTAGTGGATTTTTTTACGTTAGAAGATTGTTTTGTTTTGGTATTGCCTAAAAAAAGTACTGTGGGGGAGGCAAGAGTCTTTTCAACTATACAAAAGCCTAGAGGAGACAGGTGAAGATCATCTCTGGCAAAGCACTGTGGTCTGTTGACCATATCATCCCAGGCTGACAGATACTGGAGGCTCCTGGACTGGCACCAGAAGCTAAGCTAATTGTTGAAGTCAGTCATTTTTTTTTTTATTGTGGCATCATTCTGGGTGAAGGTAGAATGCTGCTTAGGGCTAGGCTCATACCTACCTGGGACACATAATCTGAGAGTTCAGCCATGTCTCTCTTTATATAGTCCAGGGTGGTACGTCTTAAGTCATTCACCCCAACATGTACTATGACAGTCATAATGGTAACTGCTGTTGAGTGACTTGAGTACATGCATGATTTGATGGATCCTGGCACCTGACAGGCAGCTAACCATGACCTTATCCTTGTCCAGTCTGGTGAAGGAAACATCTGGTGTGTCACTATGTAATCTTTTATGACCAGGACATTTGGTTTTGAGGTTCATAGGTTCATAGGTAGATAGGTAGGTACTAGGCTATCTGCCCGAGGGCATTTATAAGCCCAGCTAGAGTGTGTCAGCTTTTACCGCCCCAGTGATTAATTAACTGAGCCTCTGTTAAGAAGAGCCAATGAAGTGATCCCAGGGGTGTATTTTCTGTTACCCATCCACTCATCAGGGTTTTTCTTGAAGAGTGTTAGTGAGGGGCTCTGCCTAATGTAGTTAGGAACTTTGTTCCAAAGCATGGGGAGTCTCTGTGACAGGAATCTATCCCTCCAGCATGTTCTATTTATTGTTGTGGTGAGGTTTAGCTCACTAGAGTGAGTGGCTCGCAGTGACTTGGATTTCTTTAGGTGGAGCATGTCCATCAATTCTGAGCTGGACATGGCTTTGTAAATCAGGCAAAGATCACCTCTGAGTAAGCAATATGCCACTGAGTATAGCTGGAGTTTTTCCAGTCGGGCTGCATAGGACATATGTTTGAGGCCAGTAATCCTCTTGGTAAGGTACTTTTGTGGTCTTTCCAGCTGTTGGAAGTGTCTTGTGAGGTACATCCCAAATGGGGCATTGTACTCTATGATGGGTCTGATGAGTGATGAGTAGAGGGGCACTATAACCTCTTTATTTCTAGATTTGAACCCTTTAGTAATTAGATGGGCCACATAGAAGGATTTCCTAACTACTTTGGCAATATGATTGTCAAAGGAGAGATTATTATCTACCTGGGTCCCCAGATCTCTTATTACCTCTTCTGTATTAAGGGGGCTGCCACCTATGTGGTAATTCATGGGTGTTTTGTTTTTCCCAAATGGGATGACTATGCATTTTTTGGCATTTAGCTTGAGACCATGACTTTGACACCAGGTGTCCATCTCAGTAAGGCCCTTTTGGAGAATGTCCGTATCAGCCAGAGAGTCAATTATGGCTCCCAGTTTGCAGTCATCGGCGAACTTGGTTAGCCATAGTCCTCCTGTGTTTGCCTGTACTTCTAAAAAGTATATGCCAAACAATAGGGGTTCCAGGACCGAGCCTTGTGGGACACCACTTGTGACTGGTTTAGAGTGAGACCTGGAGCCTGCTATTCTTACCGTGTGAGTTCTGTCTGTAAGCCAGTTGGCAACCCATGTCATGATGTAGGGGTTTATGTTCAGGCTGGTGAGTTTTTCTATAATTCTCGAGTGGGGAATGGTGTCAAAAGCATGGCAAGGTCAAGGTAGGCTGTGCAAACTACTTTCCCCTCATCTATGGTCTTGGTGACTGTCCCGAAGAAGTCAACCAGGTTTAATAGGCATGATCTGCCCTTAACAAAGCCGAACTGGGTCAGGTGAAGTGTTTGGAGGTTCCAAATGTCTTTGTTAATGAGTTCCATGATGATGTGTTCCATAGCCTTGCAGACCAGGCTAGTCAGGCTTATGGGGCGATAGTTACCAAGGTCAGTTGTGGCCCCTTCTTTGTGGAGCGGAATAACCGTTGCTGTGTGCCATTCCATGGGCATGTAGCCTGTGGAGAGGCTGAGGTTGAACAGTGTGTTTAAGTGGTGAGTTAGTTTGTTCTATAGATCGTGCAAGATGCACCATTTGGCCCCATTGACAGTGTGCTTTTGGCTTTTGAAAGGGCTGTTTTCACCTGTGCATCTGTGATTTCCGGGACACAACACTTTCCAGTATTGTTGTGAGCCCTTTTGAAGGTGAGAGGGAGGTGAAGTTTGCACTGAATCTATCTGCCAGGATGTTGGTAATATCAGTGGGTTCAGTATATTTTGTGCTATTTTGCACTAGCTCAGAGCATATCTGTGAGTTGCCACTTAGATTCTTGACATAGCTAAAGAAGGCTTTGTGGTTATCTTTCGAATCCTTGGCTATTTTTCTTTCGATGTTAGCCTTGGAGGATTTTATGAGGGACCTTAGTTTCATACTGATACTGATCAGGGATATCTTTCCTTCTTGGGATTTGCTTTTTTACTGAACTAGTTTCCTCCTTCTATTGTATAGCCTGTTTATGGCAGGGGTCCACAAGACTGGTCTCCTTCTCTTAGGGGAGTGAGTCTTGGTTTTGCTAGGGATGGCATGATCCATGCATCCTTGTAGGTGCTCATAGAGTGCATTTGTAAAGGTTCCTGCATCTTGGACACTGTTATCCTTTAGCGTGGGGGCTGTGAAACTTACCACCTCTGTCTTAAGTAAGGTGAAGTTTGCTACAGAAAAGTTTTTCACTGTGGTTTCCTTGGTTGGAGGTGGTGGTGTGGTGTGGACATCCAGAGTGATTAGTTTATGGTCTGATCTAACCAGTGATGGGTTGACCTCCGGTGTGGAACACCTGTCGCCCATGTTGGTGATGACCAGGTCCAGTATGTTTTCACCTCTGGTAGGGGAGTTTACCAGCTGATCCAGGGCATTTGAGTAGATAAATTCCAGGAAGTACTGGACCTGGGAGTTTGTACATGAGTAGTTTTCCCAGTTAACGGTAGGGTAATTGAAATTGCCCAATACCAGGGTGTTCGGTAGGACCTTCATGTTTTTCAGTGTCTCCAGAAAGGTGGAGTGGTGATCCTGGGTCATGGAGGGTGATCTGTAGCAGGCCACAATTTGCATTGCATATTTGCCTGATGTTAGTTGCACATGAATGATCTTGTGGTATGAGTTGTAGCCCAGTAGTGATGGGGTGCTCTGTGGAGCCTTGAACCAGGTTTCAGTTACTGCACAGATGTCGATGTTCTCCATACTGAGGAGTGCTTAGAGCATGTGCATTTTGAGATTTAAACTCCTGACGTTGAGTTGCATAACCCTCATTTTTTTATTTGTGCTGTTTATGGAGGTGGGTTTGACTTTTGAGCCTTGCCTAAAAAAGGCATTATGGGGGCAGCAAGAGCCTTGGCCAGTATTTGAAAGCCTAGGGGTGACAGGTGCAAGCCATCTCTTGTGAAGCAACGAGGCTTCTCGAGCATGTCGTCCCAGGCTGACAGACTCTGGATCCCCTTTGAATGACACCAGAAGCTTAGCAAGTGTTGAAATTGATCATATTTTCTTTATACTGCAGTATCATTCTTTGTGAGGGCAGGATGCTACTCAGGGTCAGGGTCATGCCTGCCTGGGCTACATGATCAGAGAGCACTTCCATGTCTCTTTTCATGTAGTCCAGGGAGGTACGTCTCAGGTCATTCACACCAACATGAACAATGACAGAGTCATATTTGTACTTGTTCTGGAGTGACCTTAGTGCTTGTGTTATGTGGCGGATTCTGGCTCCCGACAGGCAGCTAGCAGTAACCTTCGCCTTGTCCAGCCTAGTGAGTGGGACATCAGTGTGCCTGACTATAGAGTCACCTATTACTAGTGTGTTAGGTATGTTATTTCGCCTTAAGGGCTGTGATTGTGCAGCACACTGATTTTGTGTTTTATGTGTTGTCTGCTTTGTGATGGGAGGTTCAGGTTTTTTTGGTGTCTGCTTTGGAGGTCTGTGATGCTTTTGCAGGTTTTTATTTAGAGCCTCCGAGTATGATTTTGTGTATTTATGTATATTTTTTGCCAGTGCTGGTTTAGTATGTCTATGTGAGGCTGGAGGTGTGGTGCAAGTGTTAACTTTCTCCTCAAGACTGCCTGTTCCAGTCTTGGGTGGAGAGAGCTTAGCCTCCAATTTAGCTATATGATTGCATCTCTCGCATATGTTAATGTTTTGTGGTAGGAGGATAGGGTTGTCTGTGTACATGAGGCAGTTGTAACATTGCCTCAGGATACCCAGGTTCACCAGCTGGACTGGAGAGTATACCTGAAATTGCCCTTTGGTCATGCCTGAATAGTAGGGTGAACTGCTTAGTCACTTGGTTGGTGAGGGGTGAATAATGAGCCTTGCCCTACTGGGCAATCAAGTGTCGGGGTATATTAGTGCTTGCTATTAGGTCTGAACAAGTGCTGGACTGTAGGATGCTTTTTAAGTGCTTAGGTTGAGAGTTAGACTACTTTCAAGGGAAGAACTGAAGAGGAGACTTGGTGGAGCCGGGATAAATTTAGCCCTAGCTAACCGGCGCTGCCCGGATGTGCATAACCGTGCAAACACAGTTTTTACAGCAGGGAAATGAAAGAGATAGAAATTAGCCCAAAATGACCTATAAACTACTAACTTCTGGGCTGTAACCACTCCTCCAGGGACAGATGGCTGCTCAAAGCTCCCTCTCTCACAGGTGAACAGAGAATCCTCCCTCTATCCAAGTAAGGTATGGGCAACTCAGAAAATTGTAACACAGCCCTGAATTCAGCACTAGCCTGGAAACTGGACTATACTAGCTTAGAAAGGTGGGAGACAAGGAAATTTTTTTTTTGGAAAATATAAGGCAAAAACAGTAAAAAATACACTTAAAACAGCTTTAAATGACTACAAACAGTAAAAAATACACTTAAAACAGATTTAGATGACTACAAGCAATCAGAAAAGGATTTTAAACAAATTACCCAATTAACCAGTAAAAAAATCTCAAAACTGAGCTCTGTTCCTGTAGTCTTTAATCAGGCAAGTTCTAACTGCACACTCCTGCCACTAGGGTGCAGGGGAACCTTCTCCAAAAAAGAAGGCCTGGATTAGTGCTCATGTTATACAAACAAAACTAGATTCAGCAGGCCTGGATCTAGTCTATGCTACAGCAAACAAGGTGCACCAATTTCAGTAAGAAACAGTTCAAATATGCAGGCACTACAAACCTTTAACCAGAAATTTCCAGCTCAGAAGGGCAGAGTCCAGCCTCTCCTCCCACAAGAGTGCAGACCACGAACCTTCTTAATGTAAAATAACTGGCCTGAAGCCCAAGGTGTTCTGCCTTAAGGGCTTATTCACTGAGACACTGGTATGGGAGTTATGTGTAGTGGATTTTGGTTGTGCTGTAATATGTGTGAGCTGTTTGTGCTTGGGAGGTTTCTGGTCTTTTGGAAGGCTCTTATTAAGTACTTCCACGTATATGGCTTTATATGTCATGACTTTATCTTGTGTGAGAGGAGAGGTGTGTGTGCTGACAGCCTGTTTGATGTCTTGTCTATTGTTACAGGAGAGAATTGATTCCAGTTTCATAGTACAGTTACATCTCTTGCATACTGTATTTTTTTTCTGTAGGAGCAAATGGTTGTCGGTCTATATGAGGCAATTACTACATTGCGTCAGGATGCCCATCTCAATCAAGTTGGTTGGAGAAATGCTGGGAAACTGACTGTCCATTATAGCAGGTACTGTTAATGGATGGGCAAGTTAGATCAGCTTTTGCTCTAGGGTTAGTAAGGGGACTTATTCTATTCCACTGACTGTTCTTTAGGGAAAAGGTTATATTTTTATAGGGCACCGCTAACCTCTGTTGCACAGTGCACAGCTATGGGCAAATGCTAGGCTTAAATACAAGCAAATTTACCAACAGGAAATCCTCACACAAAGCCTTATCCAGCAATCCCCAACTCAGATGGGTCCTGAGCTATGCACATCTGCCACAAGGGTGCAGACAGGCCCTCTTAATATAAGATGGCTGGTTTTAGTGATCAAGTGATACCAAGCAGTCTAGATTCAGCAAGTCTGGAACTAGCCTGTGCTATTTAAGGCAGAAGTAGCAATGATACAAAGTACAGAATGAATCAGTCACATTAGCAAAAAACAGTAAAAATGAAGCAGCAATTCAATAAAATACCATTCACAAAGTAAAATATAGGCTTAAATTATATTTATGTTTAGATTTCAGTGGATGCCTTTGGATTTCTGTTCAGATGCACTCCAGACCTCTGCCTAAGAATGCTAAACTCTGAGCAGCTCCAGTAAACTGTACAGACAGCCCCAGCTTCAGCTGGGCCATGCCAGGGTATAACCCTGGGCATTGCTGGAATGATCACATCCTGTGACACTTTTGTAATTTAGTTAATATAATCAGGTGTTACTGAAATTAATACAGTCATGCCAATAGAAAACCTGGATTACCAGCTTTGGATGTGGCGTGTAAATCTAGTCCTGCTATGAAACTATGCCTTATTTGTTGTGAGAAGATTCACTCAGCTGGTGAAATGGTATAACTGGATCTAGGCACTACTGATGAGCAGGATGTGCAACACCTTATCTTATTCACACATCTTTACACAACATTGCATGTTTTACACATCAATTGCATTTCACAGAAAAAAATTCAAGTTTTATATACATTTTATACATTTCACAGCTCTGTTGCATTCTTACAAAAAAGCAGGATTCTGTCAGTCTCCATGTTCCACTACCAAATATCTTTAAAAAAGAACTTTTTTTACTGTATGGAATCCCATGAATACGTTCGGAAACTGGGAAAAAGACAAGTGTCTTAACTATCTCTCTGATGTCAGAAAGGTGCTTAACAAGCTGTTGTTATGCCCGAAGGCAGGTAAAGGCTAGGACTGTGATAGTGAGGGTCGGAACTTTGAATGTTGGCAGTATGACTGGTATAGGGAGAGAGCTAGCTGATATGATGGACCGAAAAACAATTGGTTTATTGTGTGTGTAAGAGACCAGATGGAAGGGGAGCAAGGCTAGGTGTATCGGAGGCAGTTTCAAGTTGTTTTATCATGGTGTGGATGGGAGAAAAATGGCGTAGGCATTATCCTGAAGGAACAGTATGCTAAGAGTGTTTTGGAGGTGAAAAGAGTGTCAGATAGAGTGATGTTTATGAAGCTGGAAATTGATGGTGTAATGATGAATGTTGTTAGTGCATATGCTCCACAAGTTGGGTGTGCGATGGATGGGAAAGAAAATTTTTGGAGTGAGTTAGATGAAGTGGTGATAACTGTACCCAAGGGTGAGAGACTGGTGATTGGAGCAGATTTCAGTGGGCATGTTGGTGAAGGGAACAGAGGGGATGAGGAAGTGATGGGTAGGCATGGTATTAAGCAAAGGAATGCAGAAGGTCAGATGGTAGTAGATTTTGCAAAAAGGATGGACATGGCTGTGATGAATATGTATTTTAACAAGAGGGAGGAGCATAAGGTGACATACAAGAGTGGAGGAAGATGCACACAGGTGGATTATATCTTATGTAGAAGGGCCAATCTGAAGGAGATTGGAGACTGTAAAGTGGTGGCAGGGGAAAGTGTAGTTAGGCAGCATAGGATGGTGGTTTGTAGGATGACATTGGTGATCAAGAAGAGGAGGATGAGTGTGAGGTCAGCACCAAGGATCAAATAGTGGAAAGTGAAAAAGGGTAATTGTGAGGTGATGTTCAGGGAAGAGTTAAGACAGGCACTGGGTGGCAGTGAAGAGTTACCAAATAGCTGGGTAACTACAAAAGAGCTAGTAGGAGAGATGGCTAGAAAGGTGCTTGGTGTGACATCTGGAAAGAGGAAGGAGGACAATGAGACCTGGTGGTGGAATGAGGAAGTACAGGAGAGTATACAGAGAAAGAGGTTGGCGAAGAAGAAGTGGGATTGTCAAAGAGATGAAGAAAGTAGACAAGAGTATAAGGAGATGAGGTGCATGACAAAGAGAGAGGTGGCGAAGGCTAAGGATAAGGCGTATGAAGAGTTGTATAGAAGGTTGGACACTAAGGAGAGAGAAAAGGACCTGATTGGCTAGACAGAGGGACCGAGCTAGTAAAGATGTGCAGCAGGTAAGGGTGATAAAGGATAATGAGGGAAATGCACTCACAAGTGAGGAGAGTGTGTTGAGCAGATGGAAAGAGTACTTTGAGGGGTTGATGTATGAAGAGAATGAGAGGGAGAGAAGGTTGGATGAGGTGCGGATAGTGAATCATGAAATGCAGTGGATTAGCAAGGAGGAAGTAATAAGGATAGCTGTGAAGAGGATGAAGAACGGAAAGGCTGTTGGTCCCGATGACATACCTGTGGAAGCATGGAGGTGTTTAGGTGAAATGGCAGTGGAGTTTTTAACTAGATTGTTTAATGAAATCTTGGAAAGTAAGAGGATGCCTGAAGAATGGAGAAAAAGTGTTTTTGTACCAATTTTTAAGAATAAGGGTGATGTGCAGAGCTGTAGTAACTACAGAGGGATTAAACTGATCAGTCACAGTGTAAAGTTATGGGAAAGAGTAGTGGAAGCTAGGATAAGAAGGGAGGTGATGATTAGTGATCATCAGTATGGTTTCATGCCAGGAAAGAGCACTACAGATGCAATGTTTGCTCTGAGAGTGTTGATGGAGAAGTACAGAGAAGGTCAGAAGGAGTTGCATTGTGTCTTTGTGGATTTAGAGAAAGCATATGACAGGGTGCCTAGAGAAGAGTTGTGGTATTGTATGAGGAAGTCGGGAGTGTAAGTATGTAAGAGTGGTACAGGATATGTACGAGGGTAGTGTGACAGCAGTGAGGTCTGCGGTGGGAGTGACAGATGCATTTAAGGTGGAGGTGGGTTTACATCAAGGATCAGCTCTGAGCCCTTTCTTATTTGCAATGGTGATGGACAGGTTGACAGACGAGATCAGACAGGAGTCTCCATGGACTATGATCTTTGCAGATGACATTGTGATCTATAGTGAGAGTAGGGAACAGCTGGAGGAGACCCTGGAGATGTGGAGATATGCTCTAGAGAGAAGAGAAATGAAGGTCAGCAGGACTAAGGCAGAATATATGTGTGTGAATGAGAGGGAGGATAGAGGAATGGTGAGGATGCAGGGAGTAGAGCTGGTGAAGGTGGATGAGTTTAAGTACTTGGGATCAACAGTTCATAGTAATGGTGAGTGTGGAAGAGAGGTAAAGAAGAGAGTACAGGCAGGATGGAGTGGGTGGAGAAGAGTGTCAGGAGTGATTTGTGACAGATGAGTACCAGTAAGAGTGAAAGGGAAGGTCTACAAGAGGGTAGTGAGACCAGCTATGTTATATGGGTTGGAGACAGTGGCACTGACAAAAAGGAAGGAGTCAGAGCTTGATGTGGCAGAGGTGAAGATGTTAAGATTTGCACTGGGTGTGACGAGGATGGACAGGATTAGGAATAAGTATATTAGAGGGTCAGCCCAGGTTGGAAGGTTTGGAGACAAAGCCAGAGAGGCAAGATTACGTTGGTTTGGACATTTTCTGAGGAGGGATGCAGAGTATATTGGGAAAAAGATGCTAAGGATGAAGCTACCAGGTAACAGGAAAAGAGGAAGGCTTAAGATAAGGTTTATGGATGTGGTGAGAGAGGACATGCAGGTGGTTGGTGTGACAGAGCAAGATGCAGAGGACAGGAAGAAATGGAAACAGGTGATCTGCTGTGGCGACCCCTAATGTGAGCAGCCGAAAGAAGAAGAAGATATTACCCGATCAAAAGTTTAGGTTAGCGTTAGCGAATACCTAAACGTCGACCTGGTAATATGGAAAAATTAAAACAGCGAATGGCCGATTTAACTTAGGGAATGCATTCCCTCAGCAGCAAAAAAAAAAAAAATTTAAACCAAAATAAAGTGGGGGGCTTTGGCCCCCACACCCCCCAACTAAATATACCAACTCTGTGATTGCTCTACACTGATGAAAGGGGCAAAATCCACATAACAGCCAAGGGAATTCTTTCCCTGTGTTAAATCGGCCGCTCGTGTTATTTTGCTTTCACTGTTACCAGATCGACATTTAGGTATTCGCTAACCTAAATGTTTGCTCAAGTAATAGGAACCCAATTATTCATAAGTACTGCTAAGACTGGGTCTCTTACAATACAATAAAGTGTACTATGTTGCCTAGCATAGACAGAAGCAGCAGAAATAAAACAGCTGTAAAAGATCTTCATTCGTTTACACTTATTAAAACAAAAAGTGTGGCAAACTTGAAGTGCTTAAAAACATTTAATGTTTTTGAGACACACTGTTTCGGCCTGCTGTCTGCTTGGTAGCTTTAATTATTTTGTTGGGTTTCACATGCTTTGAAATCCAATAAAACACTTTCCACTCCTACATTTTTTGTAACTGGTAGTACATGGCACAGAAAATTGTCCATGCAAAGAATTATGAACAGGTATCCCTGGTCATTAATCTTAGTATTTTGTTCCTAAAATTAATGCCAAGATTCACTTCTTCAGCTTCATTCTCATGGTGGATTTCTTGGCGTCTACGTCTTAAACACATAATATGTTGATTATTATTGCAAGACAGAAAATTAACATGTATTATTTTTTTTTTAGGGGACAAGCCCCCACCCCACACACACACACACACACACACACACACACACACACACACACACACACACACACACACACACACCAAAATTGATATATGGAAAATGCATAGTTACACAAACACAGGAAGTTTCTTTTTATAGAAAACATCAGCATGTTGTATATCAGGGACATTAGGCTTGGATAATTTGGTCTTGAGGAAGAGCAGATACATAAAAATCACAATCTTGTCCATTTCCAAATAAAAATGCCTATAACATTGTATGGAGAATTTACTTTGTACTTTTTACTGTAGCCAAGTCCCTCAATAAACCCTACATATCTTAGAAATATTAATACCAGCAAATGCAGAACTGTTTTCTTTTTCCTACAACTGATACTCGCATTATAAAAAAAACGTCCATATAAACTTAAAACTACTTTCTTAGCATTTGACCAACTGGCAACAAAATCTCTGTGAATAATAGTAGATGCCACTGTATGCCCTATATCAGTACTCATAAATCTCTCCATCCTAAAGTCAGTGTTCCTTATACTCAGTAACCAAATATACACCACCCTTCTTAAAGGCAGTAAATAGCAGAAAATTCATAATTATAGGCCAATAGCTATGCTATTCCCCTTATCCAAGACACTAGAAAATCTATTCATTTTTAACTGGTCAAGTACCTAAGTAATAATTTACTGTCACAATGTGGGTTCAGACCAGACTACAGGACAGAAACAGCTCTGCTTATCCTTATGGATGATGTTCATGAAAAATACAAACATACCAATATGATCACTTCAATATTCCTTGAGCTATCAAAGGCATTTAACACAGTCTCATATACTATACTGTTACTAAGATTTAATAAACTAGGCCTAACATACAAAATGAAGAGTTGGCTCACAAGGTTCATCAAACAATGGATACGGTGTATACATCATAATGATACATTATCAGCTGCACTTCCTGTAGCAGTAAATTTTCTCCAAGGCTCAATAAGTCTGGCAGTCAATGCATAGGGTGAAAGGTCAGACTTATTAATGAACTGCTTCCTGTTCCATGGATAAAAGATTTGAGCTTTCTGTTTTCATTTGCCTACTGCATGACCTTGAGCAAGTCACTTAACCAGTCATTACTTTGGGGCAATTGTGAATTCAGGCTAGGCTCCTTAATAGTATCTTAGACCACATGCCTAGAACTATATATGGACGTATTAAAGCCCTTATAGGTTTTAATGTCTTTATAAAGAAAATGTAACCAACAAAATCCTAAACAACATCAAATTAAAAATGTTAAAATAAAAAAGTTGTTGTCAGCAAGATGCCATGATTTATTAATACATTAGTACATTAAGCACTTTCAGTCTCTATCTGATATGAAACTCCTTCCCATAAAAGTGGTGCACTACAAACACAGTTGAAATAACATTATCAGGTCAAATGATCAATCCCAATTAATTGTCAGAGCCACTTAATAATTAAAGTAAACATGTCCTATCTAAACTACAAATAAACCCCATTTAATTAAATGTTTATTTAAAAAAAACTTTGTAAAAGGTATAAACCTTTTATTTATAATAAATAACAATTATGTTTTTTAATTGACTTTTTTAAACTATAATTTATAAAATAACACTTACACCTCTTAATCTAGCCCTCCTCTTAACTATTAAACTGTTGACAGACAACTGATCATTAATTCCTGGGCCTTTTTCAGCTTCTAACAGGAGTTACTGATGTAGCTCCCTAGCTTCTAAATGAGCCTCCCAGATATCTCCTTGTTTAAAATGAGGCACCTTTTCCAATATAAAAATATATATCTATTTTTTTTTTAATTTCCACAAATATAGTATGTTTGCTGAGGGCCTTGGTAATATCACCTCTCCTAGTCATGTATGTGTGCCAGTAAATTCTATTTTTATGGCCTTCTCCATTTTTCCTACATAAAATGCAGTACAGTCAAACAATGGGCCACATAAACGCCACCTTTTGTATTATAATCAAACTGACCATTTTTGCTTATATCCTAGGATAGTTGGCAGTAGTGCTATTTCATGCTTCATATATAAATCTACACTGGGCAAAGGATCTACATATTGTTCAATTCCATCTCAAAATAGTTTTTAAAACCTTCCTTCCTTTTTAAAAACAAATGTAGGGGCATAACGTAGCTGTGGGGTTAATCCAGAGGGCCCCAATGCACATTTCCAATTCTTATTTAATATGTCCTTTATTTCACTCAATCAACTGTTATAATCCAAAACCATGACACTAGAATAGTCATGGCTACCCATTTTTTCTTTGTTTATACCAATGGGATACCTAACTAAAGGCTGAAACTTAATTGTTCTATTTGTTGTTACCTTCTTTTAGTCTTATCAATTAGCTCCTCAGAGTAACCTATTTTCAAGAACATTTGTTGAATGACATTCATGTCTTTAATAAACATATCTTTCCCTGATACAAGATGAGGTAAATGCACGATTTTCCCTTTTGTGATGTTTTTCTTCAGAAACACTGGGTGACAGGTCTTAAATGCATTAAAATATTAGAAAAATGTACTTTTTCTATGTATAATAGATTAACACCTACACTTGTGTCTATTTTTATCAGTTTTACATCCAGAAAGCTAATGTAATTACTATTCCATTCACTTCTTAAACTCAAAAATAAAGTGATATCATTAATATAGTTCAAAAACTCATTCAACTGCTCAATATTGCTAGTCCTGAAGATAAACATATTGTCCAAAAAATGTAAATATATTGTTGTGGACTACCAAAATGTGGATAGGAAAACATTTTTTTTTCTCAGACCACCACAAAATGATATTGGTGAATACAGCTGCTGTCGTTGCCCACATAGCAACAGCTTTAGCTTACTTTGTAATACTCATTTTCAAAGAAAAAAAAATCGTTGCACAATACTTGCTCCATACATTCAGTAATAATAATAATAGTAACTTTCTCAACATGTAAATTACCCCTATTTACCAAGGGGATAATTCAATAAACAATACCACAAAAGCAAAATAAAACGCAAAAAAGAAACCACTTTGCCAAAGAATAAAACAGTTTTTATTTTGAAGTTTGATATTTTAAGCCCTGGGGGCATGAAAAGAGAATGTAATTGGAAGGTACTTTTGTAATTAAATTAGATTAATTAACTAATTAGACAACTGATGTAATTAAGTTGTATATTTAAGATGCGTGTTTTTTAGTATGTGTATGCACTCCAAGAAGGCTGTAGCTGGAGAGTTTTATTAAAATTTTATTTGGTAATTCAATAAAGCCTACATGGAACTATTCTCTGTGTAGGAATAGTATTAATGCTAGGACATGTAACATGTCTGCTGAGCGATCCAGGAAACAAGGCTGGGGGACTGCACAAGCTACCCAGCACTGTGCAGACACGGAAGTGATCGTGGAATGCAAATCACCTCAACTGCTGGTGAAAACCATGCAAATGAGATGATTTTGTGATCCAGGAAGCAGAAAGGCAGCCGTGTAGGTGGCGTGTCTGCAGGAAAAATGTATGCCATTACTAACCATGTACTGGAATGTAAAAATAAAACAGGGGCTGCGACAACTCAAATAAAAGCATGTATTAGGTGCAGTAGGCATGCAAATGGACAAAACTATGGCCATTGACATTTAAAAATGATGCAATTAATTAAAAATTAAAACCTTTTTTTATCAGATATGTCATGTTTAAGAGGTGCACAGCGACACGCATAGTAATTTGCAAAAAAAAATTAAAATAATAAAATATGGTATTTAAAGCTATATTGAAGTTTCCCATTATATTGACCAGCATGCAGAGTCATACAATGCCAGGATCTTAATGGTTGTTAAGGACATAGACTTTGGTGTAGTGTAGTAACTAGGGTATACACAATTAGGTGTATGTAAATGAGTTAAGTTTATTGAACAGCAAAATGGGCCACCATGTCCACAGGTTCTAACTGTGTAAGGGCTAAAACCGAGGTAGTGTAGGCAGAAGAGACAGCTGACATGAAAAGGGGGTGTGTCACAGTTTGTGTAAGCACATTGGAGCTCAGCGGCTCCTGTTTGCGCTCAGCTAAGCACAGCTAAGTGGGGGGGGGGTCTGAGGCTGCTAAGCTGTACTTAGCTGGTTAAAGAAAAGCTAAGTGTGCTCATGTACAGGAGAAGGCCCTTTCTGCTCAGAAGTATTTACACTAGCTTCACGAGTTTGTGCGACATGGAGCAGGGCTTAGAATTGGAGGAAATAAAAAAATAAAAAATAAAAATAAAAGGAAATAGCTTAGAAAAGCCAATCAACTATAAATGACTAATAAGCCCTCTGCCACTCACACTGGCCCATTCAAACCTATCAGTAATGCAGCTGGCAGGTGTAATGTGTCATAGTTAACCAATCACACAGGCTGCATCTGCAGCACACCAGTATAAAGTATGCAGACACCCTTCAATCTGATTTTTACCACATACTCTGCAGCATTGGAGTACACACTTGGGGATTTTAACTGGCAAAATGATAGGGGTTGCTGCTGCTTTACTACATCTCTACATGCTACAGGCTGAGGTCAGTGATGATGATGATGGTGACAAACAGTCCAGATTGAGGAGAAGAGTGTTCAGACCCAGGGTTACCTTTCAGGGATTACGAGCTGGAGATAGTAGAGCACTACAAGGTGGACAAGGAAATACTACAGCAACTCACCGAGCTCTCCCGCCCTCACCTCAGACCCAGAGCCAACAGAGGGGAACCCATCCCAGTGGAAACAAAGATATGTGTAGCCTTAAAAATACTAGCTACAGGTACTTTCCAAAGACTTACTGGGGGCATCATGTGGATCTCATAGGCATCCACATCCGGGGTACTCCACCAGATCCTGGATGTCATGCTAACACACACCAGAGAGCACATTAATTTCCCCAACACCCCTGAGAAGAGGACCACCAATATGCATCTCATCCACCATGTAGCACACTACCTAGAGGTACTGAGTGCCATAGACTGCACTCATGTGCACATCAAATCACCACCCAGTAAGGAGGGAAGAGTCTATGTCAACCACAAGGGCTATCACTCCATGTACTGCCATGTCATGTGCAATACCCAGGGCATTATCATCAATGTGTGTGCAGGCAGCCCTGGTAGTTATCACGACTCCCACATCTAGCATGCATCACAGCTGTACCAGACATTTGCCAATGGGGACATCCCATACGGCCATCTAGTGGGGGATGCTAGCTATGCAGTGGAACCATGGATGATGACTCCCATTAGAAATGCACACACGCCCACTGTAGAATGCCATAATGAGGCATACACACAAGCTAGGAACATCATAGAGCATGTGTTTGGGCTGCTGAAGTCAGGGTTCTGTTGCCTTGACATATCTGGTGAAGCCCTGCAGTACTCTCCAGCCACATGTGCACACATGTTCATAGTATCTACCATGCTACACAATATGATCCTGCGGAAACAGCTGTGGCAGGAACATAGCAGGGAAGGGACACACATCCCCCCCACCATTGCTTAGGTCCCACAGGCACTGGGGGACTCGGAGGAGGAGCCCGCTGAGCCTGTCCTTGTAGGCAGATGTATGCATGCTCAGTACACCCTGGCCTTGGCAAAGAGGCAATGCATAGCACATACACTGATACCCTAGGGACCCAGGGACTGACACCTCACTCTGATTTACACACAGTAAAAAGGATGTCACACACATCATGCTACCTGTACCTTACCATGTATAGGCTGTGTACTGTATGCATCCAATAGAGTCGGCCTTGAAGCACTGTCCTCACAACTGCTGTAGGCACAAGGTAAGTCATTCTTCTTAACAACCAATGAATGTAGTAGTAGACTGTGGTAGCATATCTGTGGTATTGCTGCATGTATGCAAGTGAATGGGGTGGGCTACCAGGATAGCAGCAGACACCTGACAGCTATGTGGGACAACAGGAAATGTCCCCCAAATACTGGCTGCCCCAGAATATGCAGTAGTTCCCAAGGTGCCAAAACTCACTGCAGTATATGTGGGGGACTAAGAAACTGAGGGGTCATAGGTCATATGCATGGATATCAATGTTGGAGTCCTATACACACCTCTCAGTCTCTCACAGCAAGTCATCTATACAAAGCCATAAAGGAATATGTGGCAAAGGCCCAGAAATAGGGTCAGTTATAAAATATTGCTCTTACAAACTTAGACAGTAATATTAGAACAGGTCTTGCAGTTGCATTAAGTCTCGTTGCATCCAAGTGACGCCTCCAGGTGCATCTGCAGTTAACTCCTACTTATGTCTTTAGGTGTCAAATATTGCTTATTTTTATTTGCATCAATAATTCCAAAACCATGTTATGCATGAAGTTTTAAAATATTTCGTCTTAAAGCTTACACAATGGCAAACTCAACTGCATTAATATTTGACCTCTGTCTAGTGCAGGTAAAGGGATATTAACTGTTGTTTTTATGATATTAATTTATATAGATATAATTTTCACATTTTTTAAAATATCTCAACAACCAAGTGCACAGACAGAACTCCTTAGCCTCTTATGAAAGCTCTCAGCTAGATGAATAAAATGCTGCTGACAGTGTGTGTAACTTGAGCGGTTGCTTAGCTATTGTAAGTTGTTTACAAAATATTATAAACATAAGTTACTGTGTTTATTGTGATTTATAAAATTCTGTTTAATACTGAGAACCTAAAGAATAATACTAGCATAAAAATACTTTGTGCTAAACGGTTTGCTATTTATACTTCTTTCATAACCACTATGTTTCCAGAAATATGAACATTTGTTTGAAATGTGAGAATATTATTTGATTCTGTCAAAAGGCTTAGGCTCCACCCATTGAAATTTACAATGCAAACTTCCTGAGCTCCATTGGAGTGAATGAGTTTAGGGTAAGAAGTCTGAAACTCAAATGTCTGTCATTACTTTCTAACTTTGGTCTTTAATGATATACCAGCATTTTCCAAGACAACCACAATACTATGTTAAATAGACCCAAAATATGAAGCAAACATCTGGACATTCAGTGGAAATATGTACAATTGAGAGGTATCCCTCACTCTCCCCAACACACCCGTGTTCTCATAGAAATGGAGTAACATTTATGTTTGTAGGGTAATAGCAGCAGACCACACATTCCTACAGCTGTCCCAATCAACTTACTGACTTGTTCCATGCCCACAATATGCAGGGGTCAATGTGCTATGTCTATGCATGGTTAATACTGTCAGGAAATACACAGGACTCCCTGTTGGCTGTTGTGGCTTAGTGGTCTAAGTACAGTACTGTGGTTGATAGGGTTTGTGGTTTGAGACTGGCCATGCCACCTCTTTTGCATGTCAGC
Source organism: Protopterus annectens (assembly GCF_019279795.1). Taxonomy (NCBI): domain Eukaryota; kingdom Metazoa; phylum Chordata; order Ceratodontiformes; family Protopteridae; genus Protopterus; species Protopterus annectens. Next base: position 8,292,059 of record NC_056729.1, read on the forward strand.
TACACCTACAGTAGGAGTTGTACACACTGTCCAGAAGTCAATATTTGTTATTGCAGGAACGCTGGACAATGGAGGGGCAGGGGGCCACACATATGGATAGTGCATAGCTTGGCGTAACCTACATAATGCCTAGTAGAACAGCAGGTTGTGACAAGTCGGTGTAGTGCCAGGTTATAAATGGCTGCCACATTACTGTGTCAGTACTGACAACAAGTCAGCGGGCACCATCCCTACCCCTGGAATGACAGGGTTTCACTGAATATCCACACGGATGCCTTATATGTCTGTTCTGCTTCTCATAACATTGCATTTGCCTGACAAACTATGTGCAAAACAATAAAGGTTGATGTAAAAACATCAATGACAGACAGTTGAGAAGCAGGTGGCATACCCAAAAGAAAATGCAAGCTAATAGAAAACCGTTCTACCAACTGTCTACGTTTAGAAGAGCAATATTAACACCTTGTCCCCATGTCTGGGCCTGTGTCTGACTGTTATATATGGGCCTGTCCAGGTGTCAGTCTGTAAGAGTTTGACAGCTATGGCCAACATGTAGCCTTATAATAACACTGCAACACAAACCATCTGAGGAACACAGCAGATATAGGGGTGCAATGATGGACAACCTGCTAAAAAGGTACAGTCAGAGGTGTGAAGTCCATAACCCTGCGTGTGATGTTATGACTTCTACCCCACTCACACCATAATTTCAAATATATAGTAGCAACTGTGGACAAAGTATTTGACTGGACTACAGAAGGACAAAGAGACACATATAAGGGCAAGTGGAATGACTGGCCAGACAAACGGCGAATGTGCACACCGCAACAATTTTTGCAGTAGCATAGGTTCCCTGCAGTGTATGGAGTCAGTAAACCAATGTCTGTCAGTGGTTCATCACATTACTCTATACTGCTCTGCCACTGACATACCAGGAAATCACAGTGCTATGTAGAATATAACACACATTTTATGGAAAACTCTGCTCAGTCCAATGCACTCTGTACCCACACCAATATATGACTCAGTTAATAAGGGGATCCCCAGCCAGTATATCACTGAGGTACTGGACTGTTTACACAGGTTCATCATCCAATAGGCTGTAGCACACAATATCCTGAACCAGAGTACAGTTAGCTCTGGAATGGAGTCCAATTCTTACTACTGAAGGTCATACTGGGCATGCTCCTACACTTAGAGGATTGCAGCCCATGTCTAAATCCACATCTGACTATACAACTGTGTTGTCCATATATGTCTTTGTTTACAGGCAGCTATGTACACCTTAACTGTCTCTTCCCACTACCATCAGAGAGGATTACCCTCAGCTATCTGTAGGTGGCACATATGTGATATATCTGATCTGTTGAGTGTGATAGACATGCATGTATATATATATATATATATATATATATATATATATATATATATATAGGTAACATATGTAAATATATCAATTATAGACAGGCAGAGACAGGGGGAGAGAGAGACAGACAGAGACAG
>NC_056729.1:8296061-8418561 GCF_019279795.1 Protopterus annectens
AAACTCCACTGCCAATCATGAATGGACAGTGATCCACTGTGGTGACCCCTAACCGGGAAAAAGCCGAAAGAAGAAGAAGAATCTCTAATGTAAGTCGTTCATGATTTTCCACCAATTTGCCAGAAAACCAAAATGTTATGACAAACAGAAATAAAATATGTGCAAACATCAGGACATTCTGCAGAAATATGTAGAGGTGAGAGTTATGGCCACCATCTGTATCACCCTGCAGGTTGCAGTCCATGTTTGGCAAGGTGTGACCTGTGACAACAACTCAAACAATATAGAGGTCCCCAGACTGTAGGACAATAAACATTACATGAAGCTGTCTGCTAATTGCATAGAGCAATTATTGCACATCAAAAGCACCTTAATGTCATGACAAATAGCATAGGCTAAGGTAATGTCACACAAAGAAAATATCATATTAGCAAACCAAAGCACATCCTGTGTGTTGCACTTGCTGTCAGTATGGTATGTTCTGCCAAATGTCATGTTACTACAAGATGTGTCCCACAGTCCACATTTGATAAGGTGTCAATCACAATCTGTGCCATCTATGTGCATGCAATGTGTAGACATGTGAAGGCCCTGTGACTACCTGCTGCCCCCAATGACCCACATGTATCGAGGTATGAATGCTAACTGCCACCACACACATATGTAGGTACTGGCTAAGGCTGTGTTAACTGTAAGTAGTGTTGCAGTCTGTCATTGAGTCACAGACTGCTGTTAACACACTGCATTGGGCCATACAGTGGGTATGGAATCGTACCAACATCCTGGCCCCAAGGTGAATGCAGACAATAGTGTCAGCATACCATATGGCAAGAACATGGCCCCACACACGCACACTGCGATGACATACTTGGATACACAACATGTTAACAATGTTGCATTCAGGCAATAAGTAGTGGCAGTGGTCAGAAAAGGCTTGTATGTGGTTTACCACATAGGTAAAGGACTGCGTCCAGACAAAAGGTGGACATTACCTCTGAATAGTCTTCAGTCAGTACAACAATACAGTCGCAGCATGGCAGGTCTGTAGACATCTGCAGAAACTGTAAAGGCTGTGTTAACACCCATAAATGTCATCCATGGCCCTCAACAACTGTGCCACATAGACAGCCTCTAATCAGTACTGCCCCAGTAGTTATCAGTCAGGTTGTCCACAGGTGTCTGTGACATGCCTAGATGGCAATGTTGTGATCAGCCCTTCAACAGCTGCCCCATATATGTGAGTATAACCCTATGATCATTACTGGCACAATAGGCCTAAATCACATATGACACAGCACAAAAAGCTGATATAGAGACAAGTTTGTCAACCAGAGGCTGCCTTGTCTCATGAATGCACTCCCCAAACATGCCAATCACAGTATCATGCAAACCCTCATCAACTGCTTCAAGGTTGAGTGGATGGGAAATAAAAACAAACACCTGTCCCAGGGCTCCAACATGTGTCCATCAATGCCATGGCCAACATGTGCTGATTGATGATTGTGTTGGTGGTGAAATAAGGGACCCAGGTCCAGAATTCTAGTAATCTCCTCTGTAACTATGAACCTGTAATCCTAAGGAACACCCAGGTGACATGTAGCAGGACTAGCTTGCTGTGTCAACGGGTATGCAAGCAAGGATAAGGTGTCTTCCCCCATTGTCCCCTCACACACTGTTCCACACATACCTTGGTGATGAAAAGGTGTCCATGTTGCCATCCCGCCATCTTGAGCTTCTGTAATACCACCAGCTCACCATGACTTACACACACAGACACCTGGAACAGAAACAGAATAAGGTCTGTGAGACAACAGTCAGCCAGCAGTACTAACAGCAATAAAGCATCATGGCACAAAGATACATATACTTTGATGCATACGCATGACAATTGGTAGCAGACAGCACCTTACAGGGCATAGCACTATTTCAATATAAAAAAGCAATTACCTGTACTAGATTCACCCTGTGCATAAGACACATATTAGCCCTGCATCAATGGTATGAATAACAGGGATGTGGCACAGGTATCATCACATGCATAAGGTGTGGTGTGGGGTTGTCAAAGGCCTAGCCTGTGCCATACAGTTGACATTATGTGTTTGTGTCTGGAGGGGTGCTGGTCAGTTGGGCCATGGAGAAAAGCTGAGTGCATCTATCGGTGGCCTGCATGTGACAGTGATGTGTGTATGCATGCACACAGTCAAGCCATGTGCTAGCCCAACATGAGGGTATGTTGGACAGCCCTGGACCGTACATTGCAGAATGTATAGTTCACCATCTCCGGCCATGAACACAGGAACTGGTTCTGCCAGCAGTGCCACTGGCACCACCATGCCCAAGGCCAGATGTGGTACTACTTCCTGATGGTGACTGGTGTCTGCTGGCTTTGTGTCCCTCACAGGACCACCCAGGACCACATTCCCATGGACTGCCATGTTGTGGTGAGGACAGCACCCTCCCTTCATTAATGCTGGTGATAATGCCACTACGAGAGTGTGAGTGTGCATGGCCACGTGGGCTCTCAGTTGATGTTTTCACTGACCTACATCCACGTGTCTGATGCCCTATTCCCACCACCTATTCAAGCACAGACCATTGCGCGGTTAAGGACTGACAATGTCTCACCCCACCATCTACCCACTACATCATCAAAATGACGTAAGGCATCAACAAGGCCATGGAGGGTGTCATGCATGCCAGGCAGTGTTGCACCCATGACCCTGAGCATCCATCTGGTGTACCATTCATAATGTGCCTGTACCTCCATGATGGACCAAATCATGCATTGGGTGATACGTGCTGTGATACCTCTGACAGAGGCTGGATGGACACCAGTCCTCCTTTGAGCACACCTGTCAATCTGCCTGTGTGGGACCTCACCAGATCTCTGGCTATGGCTAGTGTCTACAGTCTCAGATGCCATAGTTGCCACACTACCCTGTTCAATGCCACTACCCTCTGACTGCCCAATATCTGTGGCTGCTGTGGACTGGATATGTGTGGGCATATTGACCATGTGTGGGGGCATTGGGGGTGGAAGTGGGATGTCAACCAATGGGAAAGAGTCAGCCTCCAACAACCCCACCTGTGCCTCAGAATGGCCAATATCATCATCAGTGTCTAATGAGACAGTGACATCAGGTTGTGAGGGGGACACACTCTGACCCCCATGGTCACCTGTGAGGGGAAGACAACATGACTACATTAATTCTTGCACTATAATGTTTGGTGATACACACACAAACACACACACACACACACACACACACACACACACACACACACACACGTGAGGTGCCACAAAGACATTATACAGACCACACCTTCTGACTGTTGCCATGCATAACACACAATCAGACCACAACAGACACACTCTGGACAGGCGCACAACAACATGCAGTGCAGCTATGTCCAGTTCATGTTGCTAGTACTGTGAGATACATGAGAAGTCAGAGTATGTGATGGACCTTCACCTAACACACAGTGCACCTGTGTACACAATAGTTATGCACCCCTGTATAGCACAATGGCTACACCTATACCAAACTATGTGGGAATATGTTACAGCTCCTGCAAATATGCCACTGGTATTACCAATGTGATGCACTACAGTGAACCCCACCACAAGTGAACATAGAACATATTGCAATATGGTTATGCCTAACAGCTGTGTGTATGGCAAACTGGCAGCCCTTAACATGCCTAGTGTATAGGTGACCCATTAACATGACAGTTCACACTCCCCAACTACAGGTTGATGTTCCCCAGCCACACCAGAAATACCTATGAAGTTGTGAGGGGAGGTGTTGTCAGCACACACACACACACACACACACACACACACACACACACACATGGGAATGGTACACGATAATATGTGCATTTGTCAACATGTACAGTACAAGCTGTGACACTACCCAAATTGCTGACATTCACAATATGTGTGCACATGTGTGCATTACAAAACCCCAACCACAGAGGCAGATTGACCTGCCATATGCATACAGATATGCAGAGTCTGCCACTATGAATGCTACAGTATCAACACAATGACCACTGAAGGCTTACCTGGACACTCCTTGGCTGTGGACTCTGTGCCACCCAACTCCACGACATATGTACTGATGCTTTCCTGTGAGCTGATGGCTGACACCAGGTTTTCCAGGAGCTCATCTGTGGTTGAGAGTGATGGTTGTGTAGCAGGCCCTCCACCTGTACCAGCATGGTCCCTGGCCACAGCTGCAACCCTTTGCTGTGCATGGTGTATGAGATCAGTGGCATGGTGTAGGACCTCTTCATAGCTCTTATCCTGGTGGCCCACATTATTGACTGTTGCAACCAGTTCTGTACACAGGGCAGCATGTTGTTGCAGGTTTTGGCCACTTCTTCCTAACAGTACCTGATGATGAAGTTTCAGGGCATCAATGATTGCGGTGATCTTGGCCTCTGAGAAGGGGGGGGGGTTGCAACTTCTGTACATCCCACCTGAAAGACATGAACAGGGGAACACATCACAGGACTGCATACACTGCTCACCATTATGTACAGACCCTGCACATACACTATTGCCAGCACTATCCACCTCTAACCTCCACATCATACCCCTGACATCTACCAGCACAGTATGTCTGTGGGTATCGGCAACATACTGCCATTACAGTATACATTGCCCCCCTGATCCTGATGTTTCATGCTACTTGCTGTATGTGCTATGAGGTGTCGCACTGCATGTAACTGTTGCATCGATTACTGCTTAGTCATAGGCTGTCTACATGGCCTGCTGTGGTCTCAGCCTCCTACTGTATTAGTAATCACCTGTTCTGTTGATCTGGCATCAATGATTGCAGCGATCTTGGCCTCTGAGAGAAGGGGGGTTGCACCTTCTGTATATCCCACCTGAAAGACATGAACAGGGGAACACATCACAGGACTGCATACACTGCTCACCATTATGTACAGATCCTGCGCATACACTATTGCCAGCACTATCCACCGCTAACCTCCACATCATACCCCTGACATCTACCAGCACAGTATGTCTGTGGGTATCGGCAACATACTGCCATTACAGTATGCATTGCCCCCCTGATCCTGATGTTTCATGCTACTTGCTGCATGTGCTATGAGGTGTTGCACTGCATGTAACTGTTGCACCTAGTATTGCTTAGTCATAGGCTGTCTACATGGCCTGCTGTGGTGTCAGCCTCCTACTGTATTAGTAATCACCTGGTCTGTAGGCCACTCCTCAAGTCTCCCTGGTCTTCCTCCACTAGATTCTGGAGTTTATGGCTAGACAATGTCCTACCGTTCTTCCAGCCAGTGTGCTTGATATTGGTTTCCTGGCACCATGTATCACCTGCCTCATGTACACAGATGGACAACCATCTACAACAACCACCAAGGAACACAATGTGTGAGAGTTGGAATGACTGTAGTAACTTGTAGTCCATACACTCTGCATGTCAGTGCTGCATATCTGTCCCCAAACATGTTGTCAACACAATCAGTACACCTCACACATCTACATAATACACACAAACATCTGCAGTGGTCCTCAACATACACATCCACAAACAAAGGGAATCTCTGAGGCAATGACTCACATGAATACCACAGCCATAAACAGCACATAGCACACATGGCCACACACCTATGTCCCTCAGCCACACAGGCATCAGCCCATGTCAAACATGTTACACATAGGGGAATGATGTGCCTCTGACCTAGCTGTGTATGTGGATGGTCACAGCTACTTTTTTGTCAGGTGACAGACTCCACCATACTGTATAAACACTGTTGCCTCTAACCAAAAGATTCTGTCATGGGTCTGTCACAGTGCATATTGGTATGACTGACCTGACATGACATGTACATCCCTGGACTCTATGCAGTGAGACATGAGTGCGCACATAGGTTATGTGTCCCAGTCAGGTATGTCCGGAGCTTTATGCAGCATTATGCTGTAACCCAGACTGATGCTGCAATACAATCCAGGAATGATTGCCCTTAACATGTCCATACTTCTCCTGTGATATTCCAGGGGTTCCAGTACCTGTGAGTCAGGGGGTGATGTGTTAAACAGATCATGATGCTCTGTGAGAGGTGACCTCCATCTGTCTTCACAGTTCTTCCTGTGTCTGGCAGTGTTTCCCATCAGTCTCATAGTGACTCCATGAGTAACACTGGTGAAGTTATCACTACCAACATACAAGTGTCAGTGCAGCACATATTGAAGCCCATGCTGCTAAACACTAGAAGTGTACACATGACTTTGCCCTCATTGCAAGCATTCCTAACCCTGGGAACTGCAGACATCTGTGTAGTCACACAGACCATGGTTCAAAGGTGCAGACAGCGCCCCAGCCTTACATAGTCAACCATCCTATCACACATGCAAAAGCCAAAGTAGAGCAGGTAATGTCATGGGACATGGGGTTTCCATATATATATATATATGAGACACATACACACCTCCATACTGTACAGGCATTAAGATGTACAGGGGACACTTCAGGGGCAGTTCACCATTGCCAGCACAAACCTATTCAATTCACAGCACATATGGACATCATCAACTGTATTCAGACTTGGGTCTGTACCCTGATCCTGGGTCAGTTGAACGGCCCTAACATACATTGCAAGACGTACCCATGCTAGCACACAAATGGTCAGTAAGTCATCATCAGTGGATGTAGGAACAGCTTAGTGTGGCCAGAGGCTACCCCAACATAAGGTGAAAGTGTATTGCAGTTGACATTATCCAACAAGGATTAACACTGCCACACCCCTACAGTGTCATCCTCCATGGCACAGCAACCATCATGCAGTCACGTTTGCAGTAACCATTTCCCACAATACCCAACCACCTAGGGCAGCCATACATACACCTCCAACATGGAATGCATCCTCCTGTGTGGGTATACACACCCTCACAGGCCCCAGACCATCATCAAGGACTTGCACCAATTTACACACATACACACAAGTGCTATATGTGCATTTGTACAGATGCATACAGTCAGGTATACCCGACAGGCTTACATCATCCTCTGCTAGGATATATACACCTGTCTTGTGGACATGTGCAATACATACTGCCCATTACAGTGAAGACATACCGCTGTCCAAAATGAAGTAGGGCCAGGTGCCCATTTTGTAGCACTGTCCCCTTAGTGTGTACATGAGAATGGGATCTGTCATGCAAATCTGCACAACAAACACAGAGCCTACATTGTCTACATCCATTACACACAGTCATCTCCTATGCTGCACATATGTCTGCAGCAGCACAGGAAGTAGCCACAGCTGCTCAATTGTGGTGCTCAGGGACACCAGCTATACCACTGTTGTTGGCATTGCATACCAGATGCCTGACAGAATCGGTGTAGGCTGCACCACCTGTGTTCCCCTTGAGTACATCTGGATATGCACAATACATCTCCTGTCTCTTATATGTGGGGAGAAAGTCACCACTGACATGTGATAGTCATGGTATACATCTGCCATAGGAGCCTATCACATCACAGGCTGCATCCAACATGACCCCAGTCATAACCTTGCAACATCATAAGGAACCATATTCAAATGAGGACTGACTACCGCCTTTGTCCCATCCATTTCATGGATGACCACTGTCACCCATTTAGACTAAGGTGGGCCATCCCCCACATAGTCACATGATAGACACAGCAGCCTAACTAGGTTATTCTGCAAGGCCATAGCACAGTTTCAAGTGAACCCCATTAACAAGGACATGTGCAACCTGGACACACTCCATTATGCACACTTAGACTTTGTCAAGAAAGGGTTCATGTCTCCTACACTCAGGTGACCACGATGACACAGTCACCAAAGCCATGGACTGGGGTGACACTGCAAAATGCCTACCTTGAGCTGGACAAACTATGTGACAGTATATCCCACATGGCCATCATACATATAACATGGCCAAGTATGCATCACACCATATGTTACCATAGGGGTAGCACACGAGTGTGTTGACATGACCCACCTATTCCACATAGGGAAATGAACCTCATAAGGTTCACCCATAAGTAGGTGTGTAACCTGTTGTTCCATGTTTGGGCATCTGTTATGTGTGATGTACACATCTGAGGTGCATGTAACAGCCATTAGCCTATGTCTGACCATGTCTGAGGACAACTGCATGCTGTGTGCCATCACCAGATTCCCTACTGATGTGGACATCTGCCTAGGAGGATCTTACACAGATATATGACTGTTGCCAGACACATGGCCTCAGGCCACATAACAGGACATGCAGTGTGAACACCTATGGGGAGAGTGACGTCACCACATATGACAATACAGACAAGATCCTAGGGACACAATCAGTCATGGGTTGTGGACACAAATCTTTGGCAACATGACGTCAGCACAATGTTGCTTGCATTGTAAGAAAAACCTTCTACATGGCCCATGTCATACATAAGGGTATTTCATCATGGGGCATGGGGTATAAACACCCCCCAATGCTGACCATTAATGTATATAATTCACTGTTTGTCATTCACATCACACAGCGCATGCAGCAGCTGGGGACATTGCAGAGGTTCCCCAACAGGGAATATCAGGCCATCACACATGTACCTTACAGCGATTGGCCATAAGGCCAAACCTCTACCCGTTTTCATACATAATTCTCATGGGTGACCTCAGTCTGGCATGCAAGGCACTCACAGAATCCACATTGCTGGGACTGCTACACAACTGCAAGTCATGCTTCACTCTGTTAACACACACACACACACACACACACACACACACACACACACACACACACACACACACACACACACACCTAAACCTGCTGTGTGACATGAAGCAGCCTTGTTGGCAGCTTAGATGTGTGTCCCACACAATAAGCCTGTGGTGGAATGACCACCATGTCCACATCAGGCAGTGTAGCTATTTACACCTTTACAGGAGTAGCTGGTTAACTGGATGGTTAACTGCACATACACCCTTGGGATACAGCCTATGTCCTGTTGGATGGGGGCATCAGATGCTGCCTTGCATACACATGGGCCAACATCTGGCCTAGCATATGGCTGCTCAGGGCCCATGACCTAGTTAAGTGATATGGCACCAGGAGTAGCAGATATGGTCTGAGTGTTGTCAAAGACGGTGTTGGTATATGTCGACACCCATCACTGTCATCGACTGCTGGGTGTCCCCTATGGACAGAATGTTAGTACCATGTCATCCAGCCTACATCTGAAAAATAGTGAGTGGTACTACTAGTGCATATGGACATTCCAGCAACATCTGTGCTACACAATAACTGAGAGCAGTGCATATGTGGCGTAGTGTGTCTTCCTCATAGCTGTCTGAAATCTGCAGTACCCAGATGTTTGCAGAATGTCTACATGTGCCTCATAGATGTAGACCCCCTCTCACACAAATGTGTATTTCCAGACACCAGTTGGACAATACGTGATGGTTGTCCCCAGAGTTTGTGGAATGTGTCCGTGACATGGTAGACCCCTGGGAACACAGTAATGGTACATGAATATCTGATACTGTATGCATTCCCTTACATTGTATGCTCAATATGTATGCACTGCTGCTGATCCAGAGCTAGTGCCCCCCCCACTACTAGTAACTATAACCTGCTGTCCTGCTGCAGGGGGGTCACCAGGTATGCTAGCCATAGGTGTCAGGCAATGAGATGCAGGTGTGGAGTACACAGTGACCTACCCATAGTACCTCATTAATGGTGAGGGACACCTGTACAATCTTTGAACTAAGCCTGTATGACATTCACAGAGTGAGAGGGGCTCACTGACAGTACATGATGTCATATGCCACCTGCATCCACCAGTTCTTACTGTCAGTATTGTATAACAGACAACAAACTTAGCATTCATATGTGAGCTGACCATTGCTGGGGTGATTCAGGGTCCAGAGCTGTGATCTGTGTCACTGCAGACAGAGCCATAAGGGATGGCCATAGGTGCTGGACAGCAGACTAACAGCAACATGTCAGTCCAGGCAATATTGTTGAGACTTACAGTTTAAATTCTTATTTCCATGACTGCATCCCCCATCTGCATTCCATTACATGCTTCATTCAATTACATACCTGGTATAGTGCTGTACTCCTCTGAGTGAAGAAATCCAGTTGTAGTATCCTAGTGAATCACAGTATCTCTTCATGAATAAAGGCTCAGACCTGTTTACCATAGGCAGCAGCTTGCCTTTTGTAGGTAATGCTCATGAACAGGTGATTGCCTGTGCAGCAGTCTGTGACTCCCACTTTCTAATTGTATCCAGAACAGCTGGGTTGCCCTTCCATTACCCAATGGCATGGCTACACAGTGCTATAATTAAGGCCTTCATGTAGGCCTTGCCCCTTTTCCTGGCCTGTGAGGAGAACATTATCGAGGTGTTGGAGCTACAACTTTACAGAAGGTAGGTAGAAATATTGTCCACTATTTGGACTGATGTCTTATGTCGACAGTTTTACATGCTAGGTCTGGCCATTAACAGACTTTCAGATTCTGTAGCACTGTACTGTTGAACAATGTGTGTTGGAGTCAGTAAGGAGACAGGCAGATGTGAGTGCCATAGATCCTTTTTAGCTGAATTGCATGCTGCTACAGTTGATGCTCTTCTATCAGCTGTGTATGTTTGCAGGGGGAGACTGTGACACATGTCCCATTCACATGAGCACCCCCCCCCAACCCTTGATGTTTGTGTGTCGTGTGGATACTCTGTTCTAGGTATGTGGGAGGTATGATAGGTCTGTAGCAGGTAGCTGTACATACTGCTGCATGTGTAGCAGGCCACAGCTGTTGCATTCTGGCCAGGAGTCAGACTAGGGATTGTGAAGGCATGGGGTAGAGTAAGTTGTTGCTGTCAGTGAGTGAGCAGTGTCAGCTATTGTGTCACAGCATGGTCTGGCTGAGGGTACCCATAACAGTCCATATGTGAAGCATGTGCCTCTGGTACATATGTTACATAATAGTGCCAACCAGAGAGTGTTAGGCAACATTTAGAACACATATTCATAATTGTGAAAAGTGTCCCACCCTGCAGGCCTTTAACATGCTACTGTGGGTGGCAGTGAGTGTGGTGGAAGGAACCAGTTTTGCTGGACATTGCATGGCTCAGTTATTCATATGTTTTATTAACATGCATGTAGTTGTTGTGCCACAGACTGGACTGTGGGCCAGGACTGTGGGTGTCCAGATGTGACTAATGCTAGGAATGTAACAGATAGATGATATATAATATATTAATAATATATATTATATATTCATAATAATAATATATCATATATATCATGATAATGTATTATCATATTATATTATGATTCTTCTTCTTCTTTCAGCTTTTCCCGGTGATAATATGTATTATATGCTATATTGCTAATAAGGTATTATAGTATGCTAGGTGTATTTGTACAACATATGTGCATGCATACAGTGTGTTATACATGACTGTCATGGACTTGTGTTCATATGGGTGTGACGTGTGACACTGAGCTGTCTGTCATGGTTTGTAACCCCAAGCTGAGCCGCATTGCCAATATGTCAGCATGCAGAATATGTTTTATGGCATCCCAGCCATACACAACTATGGTCATTCAGCAACAGTCTGTGCATTTGTCAGCTCTATCTGATACTGTAGGGCTTCTGTACATCCAGAAGCATTTATTTGTCTGTGTACTGGTTTGTTGTCTGCGTCCGAGGCCCAAGTTAGGGTTAATACCTTTTCAAATTGTCAAAGTGGGGCATTTTTGGTAAAAGCGTCAGATTTTGTGGGGCAAAACATACCCATGGCCAGTACAAAGGACAGAACCTCATTTGTTTGCCTACATAAAAGCTTATTCTTGTAGCATTTTAGTTGCTTATTCTGTTTCTTATAACATTTAGGTGTTTTGGATACAGAATATTTGTTTTAGGCAACTATTACATAAAATATAGGAAATATCTTTGTTCTACCATCTCAGGACATTTGCCATTGTTTATATTTCTTTGCAGGGCACAACTGCCCAGAGAGGGTCTGTCCCTAGAGCTGATTTGGCATAGTGGTGTATTTCTCTGACCGTAGTGTACAGGGTTCTGAGTTTGAAACTTGCCAGTGCTGTTTTTTTTTTTTTTTGGTGGGCAGAACAGTGCCTGAATGAGATAGAATGATTAAAGCAGTGTTAGGTGGGTTTGTGTGGGTTTGAGCAACTCTAAGTGATGCCAAGTGGCACTTAGGTCCCCTTAGCTTCACTTAGCATTGCTTATCCCCACTTAAACCCACTCTATTACCAAAGAAAAAAGAAAAAAAGGGTGATATGAAAGTGGTGAAATGGGGGCAAGCAGGGGAAAACATTACAAAAGGCAGCTAGGGATGTGCAGGACAGGTGTAGGAAAGGTCCATAGCTCTTCATTTCTTTTGCAGCAAAAGCTGGGCATGATGTGGACAATTTGGAATTTAGAGCCTCACACCCCACAGGGAGGGGTGTGGGCAACATAAATTTGTTGAGTAATTCATGGGGAAATTGATTAATGTCAGAGTACGTGGGTGCAAAAGGGAAAGCTATGTATGGGAAGAGATTTGGGGGGGGCAGATGCCCCATTTTTTTAGGTGAGAGTGGGATGTTGGGGAAGGGCTGTAGGTACATTTGGGGAGGTACGTTGGGTAGGAGAGGTTGCTTTTGCAGACAGACAAGACAGACAAGACAGCAGACAGGGGCAGTGTATGACACATGAGGGGGGTAAACACCTTGGACTGGGAGGGTGGTTGGGAATCAGAGTACCAGGTGCCCCCAAATGGAAACAGTGGGACTGAGGTCCCCATCCATGGGCATTTACCACTGCCCCTTCAGGCCTCAAAGGTGGGTGTGCTGGGGGTTGGATACCTGGGCCAGCCTGCCCCTCGAGGTGTGCCAGTCTGCCCTCAATCTGGCACAGGCCATCATCCAAATCCCACTGGATGACCCTGCTCTCCATACCAAGGAACTGGTGTCAGGTGACAGGGTCCCCTCCATGCCCGCACCTGGGGGGACAGGCCCAATCCCCTGAGGTGGTTCCACCTGAGGGTGGTGCAGGACCAGTGGAGGAGGCAGCTCAAGGTTGGGTCCCAGATGTGCTGAAACCTGGTGCAGTGGCCAGATGAGGCAGGACAGGCAGATCTTTCCTACTCAAACGAGCTATGGTGTTGAAGTTTGTCAAAATGTATTGATTAGTCATTAACAAAACATTTCAGCATTAGTTATAACAGCATGCATGGGTGTTCCAATTACCTCAGAACAATAGAACTGAAAAAACTGCATAGCAAACGGAACACATGCATAAATGGAATAACAGTCATTATTGTAACAGCATGCCAGCAACAGTTATGGCAACAGGCCACCAACAGTGGAATTTGAACAAGGTATGTTAGCATGCAACCATTGAAATATATGAACAATAATACAACACAAGTCCCAACATTTGGTTTTGAAAACAACATACCCATAGTATATGAATAATAATTAGTGATGCAGATAAGTGGTGGGGGGAGAGAAAAACATTCCATTACCAACTGTATAGGCTACATTTTTCACAACAGTACTGCTCCCTTCACTTTGCATCTACCTGTGGCCTATAGCTTCTGTAGCATGGTACATACCTGCTAAGCTGTCAACCTGGAATGGTATGGGGCAAGCTGTGACAATTCTACGTACATAACTAGAGGGGACTCGTATATGTGAGGGTTACATATATGACTAACAAGGTGTCCCCTGCACTGATGTTGTGTGACTGTGCTACTGCCATACTTCAGCTGTATTTATATTTGTGTCCAAGGTTATTGGTGACAGTGATCACTAGCTGTGACAGCATAACACTTGAGAGACATGTATTGGGAAGATTGCATGGTATATATACCTATCCTGCTATCATTTGTAGGCATGGGGTTGGACACTGGAACATTTGTGCACAGCTAATTAGTATACCCTTCATACAGTTAATACAAACATTTCTTTACCTGTAAGCCTTGTGGAGAAAATATCTGTTGAGAATAGTCATGATTATTTGTGTGTAACTATAAACACATCTTTGTACCAGTCCCTGGAATCAAACTATGGTCTGTGTGTGTGCTAAAATGAACAACATATCTATTTTTTATCACCCTGAGGTACTGGGGCATTGCTGTCTGCTACTTGACTGATTTGTTCCTGAAACTCACTTGGTTACACAGTCTAACCTTGTAATATAAGTGGAGTGTCATAGAAGAATGTAGTGACAGTTGAACGTACATGCCCAAGATTCACACATGATAGATAGGTAGTGAACTGTGTATTGATACTTTGAATGAAGATGTACACATTTAACCCCTAGTGGATGTGAATATGTGTGATATGTACAGACCATAGCAGGGTGCTGGGTTGCATACATGACCCATATACATTTGCACATCATATACTTGCAGTCTCCACCTATTACAGTCGCATACTTGTCTGCATCAGCATACCTGCATTCAGGACTACATAGAGCTGAAATGCAAAGGTTAACATAAGACAATGCTGCAGGGAACACACTATAATACATTACACATTACTATTCAAGGTTCAGATCTTAGTGCAGAACATATATCAAATTTCATTGTATCTTGTTTTACAGTTTAGCAGAACACCCGATTATCAGACAAATCTCACTCAATTCATGCTGTCATAGCCATATTTGCTGTGTAGCAGCTGTACAATTGTATTTCTATAACAACAGACTAGATTAAACACAACAGTTTGTGGAAATATTTTATTGAGGGTGACATGACACAGTGGTTTATTGCATTCAAAATTCTAAATTCATTTGTACTGCATATCCTGCAGATGATGAATGAATGTCATTTATTACCTTTACAGTAGCCATCACAGTATACTTTATTACCAGAATTATTTCTGCACAATATTACTACAGTACTGGCTTTCTTTCAGCAATAGTAATTTGTTTGCTGCCTTCATCTGTATTGCACAGTACCTGGCATTATTCACTTATATCAGTGTTGGTCTAACAACACATTTATTCAGTACAATCAGAACACACTGTACTTAATGGAAGTAGACAATTACACTTTTTTATTTATTGTACTATATATTGCAAGATAGATCTGTACTCGCCACACTGTCGGTGCAGCCTCGCCAGATGTACAGCATGGGCCTCAATGTTACGAGCCCTCTCCACTGCAGCTGTGGGGGGAAAACACACCATTATGCATACCTGTCTATAAGATAATTATACTAAAGTTTGATAAATCACCAGTTGATATACTTACAAACTTCTGGAGCATTCTGGGCCCGAGCATCTTGCATCCATTGGGCCAAGATCATGCCCTTCCTCTGCTTCAGGTCATCATAATAATGATGGACCTGCTCACCAGTGTGGGGGATTCCAGTGGCATTGGTGAGCTTACATGCCAGATGGTCCCAGACCTCAGACTTGTATTCTGAGCTTTGGTACTGGCCTGAAGTAATCTATCATCATGATTCTTAACAAGGATCCCAGCCATGACCCTGGACTCCAACAGCGCTGCACCTGAAAGCTTACTCCCTCTCCAGCACCTGCCATAGTTAATGCATGGATCAAACTCTAACAGGTTCTGCTTGTATTCCTGCCTGTGTGGTTTAAATAAGGCGATTTTCCTGCCCTTAGTCGCCATTGGACCATTTTTAAAAATGCTAAGCAAAGCACAGCAATGTGCAAACCTGCTAAGCTGAGTTCAGCAGTGCTTAAAGTGGCTAATGCTTAGCAGTATTTAGCAGTGCGCAAATCCGCTTAGCCTAGCTGAGGACTGCTTAGGACTGCTTGGCAATGCTGAAACCAGCTAAGTGGAGCTAAGTGTTGATAAGTATTGCTCAGACAGATCCTGTTTAAGTATTGCTTAGCTTGACTTAGCAGTGCTTAGCAAAACTGGTCTAAAGGTAAACAGAATTTTTCATTTAAAAAAAGTGGATATTAATTACTCATTATTGATACATTATAATTAAGTGTATGTATTTTACTTTATATGACCTCCCCCTATCTGCTTTCACTATGTTACCTTGGGTTTAACTGTACTGTATCAGGCACTGTGTTTAAATGGTAGTTTTCACCTCGTATCTCCACTGACACTGGGATTCTGGGCCAGCTACACTGCCTTGGTTAACAAATATCAATAACTACATAAATAAATTAAATAAAAATTAATATAAAAATGCTTTCCCATGTAAAAGCTGAATGGTCTGTTCGAGTATTCAAACCATGCACCTACTGCACATGAAGCCATAACTCTAATCACTCAGCTAACTTTGCTGTGAAGATTTCAGCTATACATGTCTATATATCTTCTCAATACGTTTATGCACTGCTGAGCAAAGCACAATGCTGTGCAAACCTGCTCAGCTACACCTAAACTTTAAAGAAAAAGAAATTAAAAAAAAATTAGCCAATATATATAGGGGACATAACATTTAAGTACCATGCTGTATGGCACTTTGACAGTACGGGGGGGGTGTTACAGTCACTGTAACACACCCCCTATAGCTACATTTTCAGAATGGCCAAAGACACAAAAATATTATGCATTTTAGTGCTGTATGGCACTTTGAAAGTGCAGGGGGGGGTGTTGTGGTCACTGTTACACACTCCCTTTGACATACCTACATTTACTTATGAAAAAGTGTCTGAGGACACTTTATTAGAATTATTTCATGCCATACAGCATTTTCACAATGTGGGGGGGGGGTTGGATACTGTAACATATCCCCTACATGACATTGCACTTAAAATTATTAATTAGGTGTCTGAGGACACTTTCTTTATTGTTTTAGTGCCATATGGCACTTTCACAATGCAGGGGGCGTGTTCCGGATACTGTAACACATCCCCTACATGACACTGCACTTAAAATTATTAAATAAGTGTCAGAGGACACTTACTTTATTGTTTTAGTGCTGTACAACACTTTAAGAGTGCAGGGCATGTGTTACAGATCTGCGAACACTGTAACTCACCCCCTAGCACTTATTCAGTATCCAAGTACACTGCTCCCCCTCAGTAGTGCACCTTCATTAAAATGCAAGCCACACTGCCAAGAGGGAGATGCCAACATGGGCACTATTCACTCCATGTGGGAATAATGCTATTCCTACACAGAGTTTATTAAATCTGAGGACAAGACTTTACTATAGAATCTGATACATTCATCATGAGGAATTACTAAAAACAGATCTTTCACATCAATAACAACCATTAAAGCATTTTCCAAAAATTTACATTCTCACATAATATTGAAAAACGCCAACAGTCTTTTAAAATATGATTTTTATGCTTAAAAAAATTTAACTTGAAATCGCCATGTTACCAGTGGTTCTGATTTTGGACCATCTGCAGCAACAATAGGACATAAAGATGGATCAAGAGTCAATTTAAGAATTGTTGGTACCCCAAAATACTAGGTATTACTGTTTCCTCCATCTTAGAGTAATCCTCCAAGCCCTTTGAGTAAAGCCTGGTATTCATACTCACTGACCTCTCAGCTTTATCTCATTTCATGATACAGACTGTCCTTCTAGTCTGTATTTTCCATGTGCTCTTTCTCAGCAGCAGTCACATTATACATTATATTACCTGCTGCTATTTGCCTTATGTAATTTTCTCAAAGTCTATCATACAAAGCCAGGAGAGGGGCTAAAGTAGGATTAAATACATTGGTTCCAATTAAGTTCTGATGAGGACCCTCATTTAATCATTTGGCTTTTAAAATTAAATCAAACTTTTACTTCTTAATTAAAAAAAAAAGAAATATTGCAAAACGCCCACTGTAACAACCCTAGTGGCTTGGACAAATGTAACTCCCTTTAAAAAAACTTACCCATAAGTGGAGTAATATCCAAATAACTATAATTAAAAATGATGAAGCCACAAAATTAAAAAATTATAAGTTCATCTTGTAGTCCTACTTCTGATAATAATTTGTGCTGTTGCCTATGTTTCATCCATTTCTTTTGGATTTTTTTAATGCCTGTTGTACGGTATACCATTGTGATAGATCACATTATTCTCCTGCTGAAATGTGAATCTCTCCTGTAGCCACAGAGGTACCAGCTCCTCTACAAAATTATGCCCTTCTTGGATAACATATCATTGCATCAAAATATTACCTGGGGGTTCTGAAATTGCTCACAATACCACCAGTCCATTTTCTTCTTGTTAGTACACAATATCCCTTTTGGTTTTATACTCCATATCATCACATGCCAGCTTCTTCCCCTTATTTTTTCATAATGTTATCACAATGATAATCAACAGCCACAAAAATCTTATTAAAATTTTCTTCAAAGGTTGAAAACAACAAATTGTTTCTAATATCATTCTGTAGCAATTTATTATCCTCCTTAAGTCTCCCCATCTGTCTCTCACTGTCTCTTTCCAACAGTCCAAAAAATAATTTACAACTACATTACAAAACTATTTCACAGATCAAACATGTTTTACTACTGTGTGTACTGTTCTGCTCCCTAACCTCCACTGTGCCAAAACAATTTTCACAAATATTCAGTCCTTTCATCTAACTAATGTGGAACACAGCTACAACAAAGTTGCTAAATTATCAGAAATCTCACCAATAAGGCTCAAGTGCAGTGATACAGAAAAATATACACTGGTTAGAATTTCAATTTTTTTTTCAGAAATCTATGAATACTAAGTATAACTATATTGTTTTCCTCCAGATTTTATTGCAGAAATATAAATATTACTAAATTGCTCTGAGATGTGTGTGTGTGTGTGTGTGTGTGTGTGTGTGTGCGCGCGTGTGTGTGTGTGTGTGTGTGTGTGTGTGTGTGTGTGTGTGTGTGCGTGCGTGTGTGTGTGTGTGTGTGTGTGTGTGTGTGTGTGTGTATTATACACATCTATATCTAGCTGTGTGTATGTATAGATCTATACATAAATATATATATATATATATATATATATATATATATATATATATATATGTATATATGTATCTATATATATATCTATATATATATATATATATATATATATATATATATATATATATATATATATGTGTGTGTGTGTGTGTGTGTGTATAAAATAAACAATCCAAAGCACCAAAAAGCAACGAAACAACCAGACACAATTCTGTCGTCTTTCCGGACCATGAAAGATGTAGAAAATGCAATTTATCGACCAAAAGCTTGTTATGTTTCCAATATATAAAATTTATTGTAAATACAAATAAAACGGTAAGCACTTTCGCTAAATAGCTTCATCAGACCTTTACAATCATTCATTCTACTAGTTCCGTAAATGAACAAATTCAAATTGCATCCAATCAATCACAGTAATTCTATCATGTGTGCAATTAAATATATATGACTATATATAGCTATCAAATGCCAAGTTAAGAAGCTACTACCATCAATTAAAACATAAATATACATGTATAAAAACATCTAATAAGAGCATGGATTCAATATACATAAATATATATACATATACAAGATGACAAAAGACTAAAAAATAAAAATATGCATGTATATGCGCATATCTAAAAACTCATAGGGAGTCAGAAAGCTAAACTAGTTTCTGACTTCACTTCCAAACTCTCCTATTTTTTAAAAGGGGATTTATAGAAACTCTGTCATTGAGCCCTTTACCTTTATCTGCTCTCAGCATTATAATGCATTGCGCCTCCCTGCTTTCTGTAAAATTTCTTATATCACCCTCTGTGACACTATGTGTAATAACTTTAATAGCTCTGAAGTTAAACCTATGTGTGTTCCCTCTCTCCATAACATGTTTTGATAAAGCATTATGGTCATATTTCATTTGAATACTACATAGGTGCTCCCTTATCCGGTCTTTAAAGACCCTATTCATTTTCCCTGTATAAAATGACTGGCAGCACTCACACTCTGCCAGGTAAACTTCAATTGATGTCATTCAAGTAGCTACTGATGTAAAAATAAAACCTTTCCCTGTGTCCGAATGTTTAAATTTATTATTGGTGTTAATATATGCACAATAATTACATTTACCACATGGTCGTGTGACATATTCTATGGTTCTACACTTCTCTACACCTTTCCCATAACAGAGTAATCTTTTTAAGTTCTTCTTATTTCTATATAGGAAACTTGGTTTTTCACCTATCAAGGTACCTAGATCAGGATCTACAGTTAAAATGGACCAATTCTTTATAAATATTTGCATTACATCTTTATTGTCACATGTATAGAAAAGTGGAACTTTAAGTTGTCTATCTGTCAAAATATTAGAAAACTCTACATCACTAACTTGTTGTGGTCCATAATATGGTCAAGCTCTACTTCTCCTTTAAGTCAGGAATCTCAGATAGATTATTCTTAACCTCATTAATATGATAGCCTCTCCTAACTAATCTCTCTTCCAACTGAGTAATGTCTTTCTCAAACCCCTCTTCTGTAGGGTTTAACATCAAGGCCCTCATGCCTTCACCTTTTCCCAAATTACTAAATACATAGCCAGGATGCATACTATTTCTAAATAGTAGCAAATTCGTATAACAGGGTTTTCTAAAAAGACCTGTATTTATGGAGCCATTCTGTAATCTTTCAATATATAAATCTAAGTATCCTACCCTCTCGACTGATGATGTCATTGTGAATCTCAAAAATTCAGTCATCTCATTAATCATTTTTTCAGAAGTCAATAACTGTTCCTGACTCCCTGTCCATAAAAGGAACAGGTCGTCCACAAAATGACAGTAAAACACAACATGCTGTTTAAACATGCCATTTTTGAAAAAGTGTTACATTTTCCCAATGTGCCAAGAACATGTTGGAGTAGCTATTGGCACAGGATGTGCCCATAGCTACGCCATCACGCTGAACATACATATCTCCATTGTAAGTGAAAATGTTATTCTCAAGAACAATCTCAAGAAAGTGACATATCAACTCTATCTGTAACAGAGTATAGTCACTATTGGCAATTAGGTATTCATGTATATATCGTATACCCAATTCATTTGGTATGATTGTGAATAATGATTGAACATCTAGTGTTGCAAATGTAAAATCACCATGGATTTCTCTAACATCAACATTCTCATATAAATCAATGAGAAATTGCTTTGTATTTTTCAGGACCACTTTATTTTTATCTGTAATAGGTCACAAATGTTTTTCTAGATACAAAGATAGTGGCTCTGTAGCCCAACCTGCACCTGCCACTATAGGTCTCATTGGAGGTTTCGATCTATGCTTATGGACCTTGGGAAGGCCCTGTATTATTGGAATCAACGGATTCACTACATGTAGATATTTAAATAAATCTTCATTAATCAACTCACTTTTTAAATCATCTAGTAAAGTAGCTGAAATATAATCAATCACATGGTGAATGTAACCTATAGATATTAACTTATAAAACTTGTCATCATTCAACATTTCCATCATTAATGCATTATATTGTGCAGTGTCTAATATAACTATAGGACCACCCTTATCAGCCAGTCTGATGGTAATTTCTGCATTACACTGCAACTTATTAAGCGCTTCTCTTTCTCTATACTTTAAATTATTGTTATTTCTATACCCTGTAAATTTCTTTCTTTTTCCATAAAATGTATACAACTCTTCTTCCGTCAGTTTAAAGTAAGCATCTACTAATGGATGATTATTTGGACCATATGTACTTAATTTCCTGAATGATGTTCTTTGTCCAATTTGTTTATTTCCAAATTCTAAACGTAACATAATATTCCTACAGAATACCTTTAAATCTAAATTGTATCAGTTAATTTACTACCATAAGTGGGTATAAAATTTAAACCTTTCTCTGGAAGGCAGATTTCATCTATTGACAAATCGTATGTGGAAATGTCCCAAATCAATGTTTCTCCATCTTGCCTCACATTTTCTTGATTGTCTGATTGGGGTAACCCTCTCCAGAAAACTTCCATTTCTGGTGCCCTCTACTCATTGATCTTGGTCTCCTCATACCTCTGCTTAAATTTATAGGAAGGGGAAAAGGGGATTTTGAGATAAGTCACTATGTGGAACTATGTTATTAGTATTACTAGAATAATTATTCATATTCTTTGTAGTAGTTTTGGATCTAACTGCCCTTTATAGGTTCATAGGTTGATACTAGGCTATCTGCCCTAGGGCATTTATAAGCCTAGCCAGAGTGTGTTTGGCTTTCACCTCCCTTTTGGATTAGTTAAGGTCACAGAAGATAGCCCTTTTAAAGTTAGTTTACTGTGCCTCTGTCTAGCAAGGACATAGAAGAGATCCCAGGGGTAAACTTACGATACCCCATCCTCTCGTCAAGATTTCTCTTGAAAAGGGTCAGTGAGGGGCTCTGCCTAACATGGATTGGGATCCTGTTCCAGAGTGAGGGGAGCCTTTGGGATATGAATCTGTCCCTCCAGAATGTCCTATTTATTGCCGTACTGAGGTTTAAGTCCCTGGAGCATATAGCTCTAAGGGATTTGGATTTCCTAAGGTGGAGCATGTCCATTAATTTTGGGTTGGACATGGCTTTATACGTCAGGCATAGGTCGCCTCTGAGTAGGCGGTAAGCAACTGAGTAGAGCTGGAGTTTCTTTAGCTGAACTGCATAGGGCATCTGTTTGAGGCCCTTGATCCTCTTGGTGAGGTACTTTTGGGGTCTCTCCAGTTGCTTCAGGTGTCGGGTAAGGTACATCCCAAAGGGGGCATTGTATTAAATTTTGGGCCTGATGAGTGATGAGTAGAGGGGCACAATGACCTCTCTTGATCTAGATGTGAACCCTTTCATGATAAGGTGGGCTATATAGAAGGTCTTTCTAACCACTTTGGCAACGTGATTGTCAAAGGAGAGATTGCTATCTACTTGGGTCCCCAAATCCCTAATTACTTCTTCCATACTTAATGGATTACCACCTATGTGGTAATTTGTGGGCACTTTGTTTTTCCCAAATGGGATGACTACTAAATGCACTTTTTGGCATTTAGCTTGAGGCCATGGCTCGGGCACCAGGTATCCGTCTCTGTGAGACCTTTTTGGAGGACGCTTGTGTCAGCCGAAGAGTTGATTATGGCTCCCAGTTTGCAGTCATCTGCGAACATGGTCAGCCATAGTCCTCCTGTGTTAGCCTGTACCTCAGAAAAGTATATACCGAACAAGAGAGGTCCCAGGACTGAGCCTTGTGGGATGCCACTTGTAACTGGTTTTGAGTCTGATATGGCACCTGCAATTCCGACCATGTGGGTTGTATCCCTGAGCCAGTTTGCAACCCATCTTGTGACATAGGGGTTGATATTTAAGCTGGTGAGCTTATTTATGATGCCCGAGTGGGGTATTGTGTCGAAGGCTTTTGCGAGGTCCAGGTAGGCTGTGTGGACTACCTTCCCTTCATCTATGGCCTTAGTAACTGTTTCAAAGAAGTCAACTAGGTTTAAGAGGCAAGATCTGCCCTTAACAAAGCCAAATTGGGTAGGATCCAGTGTCTGGAGGTTCCCAATGTCTTTGTTTATGAGTTCCATGATGATACGCTCCATAGCTTTGCAGACCAGACTAGTTAGGCTTATGGGGCGATATTTACCGGGGTCCATTGTGGCACCACCTTTGTGGAGTGGGACCACTGTTGCTATACGCCATTCTTTGGGTACATATCCTGTAGTAAGGCTGAGATTGAACAGTGACTTTATGTGAGGGTTCAGTTCTTCTTGGAGCTCATGTAAAACGCAGCCCAGGACACCGTCCGGTCCCATTGATGCTGTGTTTTTTGCTTTTGAGAGGGCAGCTTTTACCTGTGCATCTGTGATGTCAGGGAGGCTACATTCTGTTGTGATGGACATTTGCTCTTTTGGGGAGGAAGGGGGGGAGAAGTTTGCACTGTACCTGTCTGCCAGGATGTTGGCAATGTCTGTGGGTTCAGTGTATTTTTTGCCATTTTGCACTAACTCAGAGCATATCTGGGAGTTGCCACCCAGATTCTTGACATAACTAAAGAAAGCCTTGTGATTATTTTTAGCATCTTGCGCAATTTTTCTTTCGAAGCTGGCCTTGGATGATTTTATGAGGGATCGTAGTTGCTTGCTAGTACTGATCAGAGATGCCTTCCCTTTTTGGGATTTTGCTCTATCATGTAGTAGCTTCCTCCTTCTGTTGTATAGCTTATTTATGGCCAGGGTCCACCAGACAGGTCTCCTGCCTTTGGAGGAGTGAGTCTTGGTTTTATTTGGGATAGCACGATCCATGCATTTGTATAGATGTCCATAGAATGCATTTGTAAAGGATTCTGCGGTTTGGGCAGTATTTTCCACTGGCCTGGGGGCTTTGAAGGATTCTACCTTGGTTTTGAGAAGTGTGAAGTTTGTTTTTGAGAAATTTTTCACTGTGGTTTCCTTGGCTGGGGGTGGGGACGGGATATGGATGTCCAGTGAGATTAATTTACGGTCTGATCTTACCAATGAGTCCCCATGTTGGTGATGACCAGGTCCAATATGTTGTCCCCTCTTGTGGGAGTGGTGACCAGTTGTTCCATAGCATTTGAGTTTATAAATTCTAGGAACCATTGGGCTAGGGTGTTGGGGCTTGAGTAGTTTTCCCAGTCAATGTTTTGGTAGTTGAAGTCACCCAATATTATGGTGTTTGGAGAGACCTTCATATTCTTCAGAGTTCTCAGGAATGCCGAGTGGGGTTCCTGAGTTTAGGAGGGTGGTCTGTAGCAGGCTACAAACTGAAAGATAGTTTTGCCCACTGTTAGTTGCACATGGATGTTCTCCAATGCTTCGTGTAGTGCCACTAACCTAAAGGTGTGGGTATCTTTGATGAATATGGATACACCCCCTCCATTTATGATTCGGTCCGAGTTTTGGGGCCGAAAAGCATGGTATGAGGTATAACCTGGTAGTGCTGGAGTGCTCTCGGGAGCCTTGAACCAGGTTTCTGTTACTGCACAGATATCGATATTCTCCATAGTGAGGAGAGCCTCGAGTGCGTGCATCTTGAGGTTTAGACTTCCGGCATTGAGCAGCATTACCCTAAGTTTTTTTTTCCTTGTGTTGTCTATGGAGGTGGGTTTGTCTTTTGAGCCTTGCCTAAAAAAGGCACTATGGGGGTGGCAAGAGCCTTAGCCAGTATTCGAAAGCCCAGAGGTGACAGGTGCAAGCCTGTTTCCTGTATATTCACTACTACTTTATTCACATTCACCTCAGGATACAAATTTTGGGCATTATCCCCTTCACTTCCATTATCACCATTCTTATCACCATTCTTATCAACCTCAGTGCTTTCATCAACTACAACCGAACAAGCATTGATTACTGTGGCTTCACTGACTTCTAAATTAGAGCTCATGGTTGTAACTGCCACATTAACATTATTATGCACATCAGGCATTTCAGAGTATTCTGAGCGTTGCCTATTTCTAGGCCACATGAATACAAGTCCATTTTTAAAATTGGTCATGTCCCTGGTGATTTTCACTTTCTTTTGCTGCACCATTTTGCATTCAAACATGGCAACACTGGTTCATAGGTTCATAGGTTGGTACTTGTCTATCAGCCCTAGGGCATATACAAGCCTAACCATAACAATTCCCTGGCTAATTCTTCCCACACTATTTACTTCCCTGGACCCCTGTCTAGCAGGGTGACTGACATGATCCCCGGGGTGAATTTCCTTTCTCCCATCCAATCATCAAGGTTCCTTTTGAAGTGGGCCAAAGAGGTGCTCTGCTTGACATGTATGGGCAGTCTATTCCAGAGTTTGGGGAGTCCCTGGGTCAGGAACCTATCCTTCCAGCATGTTTTGTTTATTGTGATGACAAGATTTAGATCCCTGGAGCGTGTGGCTCTGAGGGATTGGGATTTCTTTAAGTGTAGCATGTCCAACAGCTCCGGGTTTGACATGGCCTTGCATTCAAACATGGCAACACTGGTTCATAGGTTCATAGGTTGGTACTTGTCTATCAGCCCTAGGGCATATACAAGCCTAACCATAACAATTCCCTGGCTAATTCTTCCCACACTATTTACTTCCCTGGACCCCTGTCTAGCAGGGTGACTGACATGATCCCCGGGGTGAATTTCCTTTCTCCCATCCAATCATCAAGGTTCCTTTTGAAGTGGGCCAAAGAGGTGCTCTGCTTGACATGTATGGGCAGTCTATTCCAGAGCTCCGGGTTTGACATGGCCTTGTATGTTAAGCAGAGATCGCCTCAGAGTAGACGATATGCAAGTATAGCTGGAGTTTTTTAAGGCGGCCAGCATAGGGCATCTGCTTTAGGCCTGTGATTCCTTTAGTGAGGTATTTCTGTGGCCTTTCCAGTTGTTGCAGATGTCTTGAGAGGTACATACCAAATGGGGCATTGTATTCTATTATGGGTCTAATGAGGGATGAGTACAGTGGGACAATGACCTCCTTTTTCCTGGAAGAAAAGCCTTTAGTGATGAGGTGTGTCACATAGAAGGATTTCCTGACTGTTCTGGCGATATGGTTATTGAAGGTGAGACCACTGTCTACCTGTGTCCTTAAGTCTCTTATCACACTTTCAGTGTTTAGTGTACTGCCACCTATGTGGTAATTCACAGGTACATGTTTTTTCCCAAGGATATAACTATACATTTCTTAGCATTGAGCTTGAGCCCATGGCTCTGGCACCAAGCATCTGTTTCTGTAAGGCCCTTTTGTAGAGTATCCACATCATTTGGGGATTCAATATTGGCTGCCAGTTTGCAGTCATCAGCGAACTTTGTTAGCCAGAGTCCCTTAGTGTTGGCCTGTACTTCAGAGAAGTAGATGCCAAACAAGAGAGGTCCCAGGACTGAACCCTGAGGTACTCCACTTGTCACTTGTCTGGAGCTGGATTTGGAGTCAGCTACTTTTACAGTGTGGGTTCTGTCAGTAACCCAGTTGGTAACCCATCGAGTGACGTAGGGATTAATGCCCAGCTAAGTAAGTTTATCTATGATTCCAGAGTGGGGGGGTGGTGTCAAAGGCCTTGGCGAGGTCCAGATAGGCTGTGTGAACTACCTTACCCTCGTCCACAGCTCTGGAGACTGATTTGAAGAAGTCAATCAGGTTCAGGAGAGAAGATTGGCCCTTCACGAACCCAAACTGGTTAGGTTTTAAGGTTGCCAATGTCTTTGTTTATAAGTTCCATGATAATACGTTCCATGGCCTTGCAGATCAGGCTCATCAGACTGACGGGGCAGTAGTTTCTGGGATCCAAGGTGGATCCCCCATTGTGGAGTGGGATAACTGTAGCTGTACGCCACTCAGTGGGCACAAAACCTAAGGTGAGGATATGATTAAACATGACACTTAGGTGAGGTGCCAGTTTATTTTGTAGTTCATGTAGTACACAGCCCGGAATGTCATCTGGTCCCATAGATGCTGTATTCTTAACTTTGGAGAGTGCGTTTTTTACCTGTGTGGCCATTATTACCAGAAATTGGCAATCTTCCGGTATTGAGATGGGCCATTTAGGGGGTGAGAGGGGGGTGAAGTTGACACTGAATCGATCTGCCAGGATATTGGCAATATCCTTGGGATCAGTATATTTAATGCCATTCTGTTGTAGCTCAGAGCAGATCTGAACATTGTCATTTAGATTCTTGACATAGTTATAGAATGCCTTGTGGATGTCTTTGGAATCTTTGGCAATTTTATTTTCGTAACTAGATTTGGAGGATTTTATGAGGGATCTCATCTTCTTACTGAGGCTGGTAAGGGAGTTTTTTGCATCCTGGGATTTTCCTCTTTTCTGTAACAGTTTCTTCCTTTTGTTGTAAAGTTTGTTTATGGCAGTGGACCACCAGATTGGCTTCCTTTTTTTGGAGGAGAGCATTTTGGTTCTAATTGGGGTGGTATGATTCATGCATGAGTGGATGTGCTCATACAGTGCCTTAGTGTAGGAGTCAGTAGTCGAACTTTCAGTTCCCGTCTGCATGGGTGTCATGAAGTGTGTAACTTCTGACTTGAGTAGCATGAAGATGGCTTTGGAGAAGTTTTTTTATGCAGGTTTCCTTACTGGAGGGTGGGCGTGGGATGTGGATGTTAAGGGTGATTAGCTTATGGTCTGACCTGACCAGCAAGGGGGTGACCATAGGTGTGGAGCATCGATTTCCCATGTTGGTAATGACCAGGTCTTGGATATTGGAGCCCCTGTTGGGACTATGGATTAGTTGATCCGGGGCACTGGAATTTATGAATTCCAAGAACCGTTGGGCAAAGGTGTTGGTACACGAGTAGTATTCCCAGTTAATGGCAGGGTAGTTGAAATCACCCAGTATTAGGGTGTTTGGTTGTATATTAATATTTTCCAGTATGTTTAGAAAAGTGTAGTGAGAATCTTGGGGCATGGTGGGGGATCTGTAGCAAGCTACAATTTGGATTGCAGTCTTACGTAGTGTTAGTTGCACCTGGCGAATTTCAGATGCATTGTGTTGGGCAACTAACCTGGTGGTGTGAATATCCTTGGTGAATATGGACACTCCACCTTTAGTGTTTTGATCCTGGTTTGGTGGCCGAAAAGTGTGGTAAGAGTTGTAGCCTGGTATTGCAGGGGTGCTCTCTGGAGCCTTAAACCAGGTCTCAGTTACTGCACAGATATCGATGTTCTCCATCTTTAGGAGTGCCTCAATAGAGTGCATTTTGAGGTTTAGACTTCTAGCATTGAGTAGCATTACCTTCAGATTTTGCATGCTTGTACCTGTTACGGTGGTGGTTTTGTCCTTTGAACTTTGCCTAAAAAAGGCACTATAGGAGTGGCAAGAGCCTTAGCCAGTAACCTGAATCCCGGGGGCAACAGGTGCAGACCATCTCTGGCAAAGCATCGTGGTCTGTCGATCATGTCATCCCAGGCAAACAGATACTGGATCCCCCTTGAATGACAACAGAAACTTAGCCAGTTGTTGAAGTCAATCCTTTTGTCCTTATATTGTGGTATCATTCTGGGCGAAGGCAGGATGCTACTCAGGACTAGGGTCATACCTGCCTGGGCCACATGATCCAAGAGCTCTTCCATGTCTCTTTTCATGTAGTCTAGGGAGGTATGTCTCAAGTCATTCACTCCAACATGGACAATGACAGAGTCATATTTATCCTTGTTGTGGAGTGACTTGAGTGCATGGGTTATGTGGTGGATCCTGGCACCCGACAGGCATCTCACTGTAAATTTCTCCTTGTTCAGCCTGGTGAGTGGGACATCAGTGGGCCTGACTATAGAGTCACCTATGACTAAAGTGTTAGGTATGGTGTCTTGCCTTAGGGGCTGTTGCTGGGTGGCACACTGGTGTTGTGAGCTATGTGACACTTTGGTTGTGACTGGTGTTTGTTTGCATTTCAGCTTCGAAGGTCCTTGTTGCTTGGGCAGGTTACAGTTAAGGGCCTCTGCATATGTGGATTTAGTGTTGCTATGTGTGGGTGTTGGTGGTGTGAGTTTATAAGGGCTATGTGTTGCTTGAAGTGTAGTGCAGGTGTTAACCTTCTCCTCTTGACTGTCTAGCACAATCTTTGGTGGAGAGAGCTTTGCTTCCAGTTTGGCTGTGTAAGTGCATCTCTCACAGGCTGTAGTGTTGGGTGGTAGGAGGAGAATGTTGTCTGTGTACATGAGGCAATTGCTGCATTGCCCCAGTATGCCCAGATTCACCAGGTGGACAGGAGAAATCAACGGAAGCTGACCCTTGGAAATGCCTGGTTTGGTGCTTTTTTTTTAAAGTACAGGAGCTGTTTTCCCTTACCTTAGCAAGGTACTTTGCAGTTATAGGCTGTATAGTGCCTATGATTATTTTGTCCTTATTAATAAGGAGAGTTGAGTGCTTGTATCAGTTTAAGGCTTCCTAGTGCTTTCCAGCAGGTATTAGAGCAAGTGCTAGTCACAGGGATGTTTAAAGGTATGGTGAAAAAAAATGGTTTATCCTAAACACTGCAGTGTGCACTAGAGAATTTTGATGTGAAAGTAGGTAACTTAAGTTTTACCTGTCGAAAAAGTTAAGTTTTAGTGGAAAGTCGCTATTTTTAAAACAGCAAGATAGATTGAAAGGGGTGATCACTTTTGTATTCCAGTACTATGGAATACAGTAGAATGGCCAATAAATTTAAATAGTTGAAGGGGAGTGATTTCACAAAATGATAATTTTGTGCTTACTCACACAAGCCAGTGAAAGCAGAGAGGAAATGAGATATATGGTCAAATTAACATAAGAGGCAGGCAGCTAGAAATGCTTTATCAAAACATGTTATGGAGAGAGGGAACACACATAGGTTTAACTTCAGAGCTATTGAAGTTATTACACATAGTGTCACAGAGGGTGATATAAGAAATTTTACAGAAAGCAGGGAGGCGCAATGCATTATAATGCTGAGAGCAGATAAAGGTAAAGGGCTCAATGAAAGAGCTTCTATAAAACCCCTTTTAAAAAAATAGGAGAGTTTGGAAGTGAAGTCAGAAACTAGTTTAGCTTTCTGACTCCCTATGAGTTTTTAGATATGCACATATACATACATATTTTTATTTTTTAGTCTTGTCATCTTGTATATGTATATATATTTATGTATATTGAATCCATGCTCTTATTAGATGTTTTTTATACATGTATATTCATGTTTTAGTTGATGGTAGTAGCTTCTTAATTTGGTATTTGATAGCTATATATAGCCATATATATTAAATTGCACACATGATAGAATTACTGTGATTGGTTGGATGCAATTTGAATTTGTTCATTTAAGGAACTAGTAGAATGAATGATTTTTAAGGTCTGATGACGCTATTTAGCGAAAGTGCTTACCGTTTTATTTGTGTTTACAATAAATTTTATATGCTGGAAATATAACAAGCTTTTGCTTGATAAATTGCATTTTCTACATCTTTCATGGTCTGGAAAGATGACAGAATTGTGCCTGGTTGTTCCGTTGCTTTTTGGTGCTTTGGACTGTTTATTTCATATATATATATATATATATATATATATATATATATATATATATGTGTGTGTGTGTGTATAGATAGATAGATATATGGTATCATTATGGTCAACATGGTAAATATGGTAAATGATCAATGCACAAAAGGACTGACCAGTACATGTTGACCATCCATAATACAAACAACTCAAATTACTGATGTCAAATGCATTGAAAAAAGAATCCAGTTTCCTTTTCTGATGTACTAACCATAACACTACAAAACATTCAGCTCAGATTTGTCTAAATAGGCATGTATATCACCATATCAAAGACGCAAAATGTTGAATGCTCACAAGAGTGAAAATGCCAAAAGTCAAACTCGTTATTGTGGGGGCTGCTCCCCCACAACCTCGCGCTAAATATATATTCCAACTCCAAGATCGCACTACAGTGAGGAAAGGGCAAATATCCCAGTCTTCACTGTACAGCGATCTCAAAAACAGGCCCTCGACATTTTGGTGCTTTCACTATTGTGAGCGTTTGACATTTTACTTTTCGATATGGTGATATAGACCCCTAAATAGTGATAGTGTTATAAAATCTTTTATTTTTAAGGTAAGGTGCACGGTTATGGACAGGTTCCTGGTTAGGGTTAGTGCTAGGATTATCATGCCTTACTAAGTTAGGCAAGAAGGTCTGTAAAATCAGAGACAGTTAAGAGGGATGGTGGGTATCTATGTGGAGGGCTACCAAACCTCTAAACAGCCATTCTCATAGGTTCATAGGTTCATACTAGGCTATCTGCCCTAGGGCATTTATAAGCCTAGCCAGAGTGTCTTTGGCTTTCGCCACCCATTTTAAATGAATTTTGCTATGCCCTTTTTCGAGGTTAGTATACTGTGCCTCTGTCTAACAGTGACACAGAAGTGATACCCGGGGTAAACCTACTATCTTCCATCCACTCATCAAGATTCCTCTTGAAGAGAGTCAATGAGGGACACTGCCTAACCTGGACTGGGATTTTATTCCAGAGTGAAGGGAGCCTCTGGGTTATGAATCTGTCCCTCCAGCATGTCCTATTTCTTTCAGTGCTGAGGTTCAAGTTTCTTGAGGGTGTAGCTCGATGGGATTTGGATTTTCTGAGGTGCAGCATGTCCATTAATTCCAGGTTGGACATGGCTTTATACGTCAGGCACAGATTGCCTCTGAGCAGGCGGTATGCCACTGAGTAGAGCTCGAGTTTCTTTAACCAGGCAGCATATGGCATCTTTTTGAGCCCTTTGATCCTCTTGGTGAGGTACTTTTGGGGTCTTTCCAGTTGCTGCAGGTGTTTGGTAAGGTACATCCCAAAAGGGGCATTGTACTCAATTATGGGCCTGATGAGGGATGAGTAAAGAAGCACGATGACCTCCCCTGATCTAGATGTGAATCCCTTCATGATTAGGTGGGCTATATAAAATGTTTTTCTAACCACTTTGGCCACATGGTTGTCAAATGAGAGTTTGCTATCAACTTGGGTTCCCAGGTCCCTAATTACTTCTTCTGTACTTAATGGATTACCATCTATGTGGTAATTTGTGGGCACTTTATTTTTGCCAAAGGGGATGACTATACACTTTTTGGCATTTAGCTTGAGGCCATGGCTCTGGCACCAGTTGTCTGTTTCTATGAGGCCCTTTTGTAGGATGCTTAGGTTGGCTGGAGAGTCTATTATGGCACCCAGTTTGCAGTCATCTGCAAACTTGGTCAGCCACAGTCCTTCCGTGTTAGCCTGCACCTCCGAGAAATATATACCAAACAAGAGAGGTCCTAGGACTGAGCCTTGTGGGATGCCACTTGTAACTGGTTTGGAGTCTGACATGGCTCCAGCAATTCTAACCATGTTGGTTCTGTCCTTGAGCCAGTTTGCAACCCATCTAGTGACATAGGGGTTTATATTTAAGCTGGTGAGCTTATCTATAATGCCCGAGTGGGGTATTGTATCGAAGGCTTTTGCAAGGTCCAGATAGGTTGTGTGGACCACCTTCCCCTCGTCAATGGCCTTGGTGACTGTTTCAAAGAAATCTACCAGGTTTAAGAGGCAGGATCTGCCCTTAACAAAGCCGAACTGGGTAGAATCCAGTTTCTGTAGGTCCCCGATATCTTTATTTATGAGGTCCATGATGATCCTTTCCATAGCTTTGCAGACCAAGCTAGTCAAGCTTATGGGGTGATAGTTTCCAGGATCTGTTGAGGCACCACCTTTGTGGAGAGGGACCACTGTTGCTGTATGCCACTCTTTGGGTACATATCCTGTAGTAAGGCTGAGATTGAACAGTAGTTTTATGTTTGGGTTTAGTTCTTCTTGGAGTTCATGTAGGACGCAGCCCGGGACACCGTCTGGTCCCATTGATGCTGTGTTTTTTGCTTTGGTGAGGGCAGCTCTTACCTGAGCATCTGAGATGTCAGGGGGGCAGCACTCTGCTGGGATATATATTTGCCCTTTTGGTGGGGAAGGGGGGGAGAAGTTTGTGCTGAACCTGTCAGCTAGGATGTTGGCAATGTCTGTGGGTTTGGTGTATTTTTTGTCATTTTGGACTAATTCTGAGCATATCTGGGAATTCCCACCCAGGTTCCTAACATAACTAAAGAAAGCCTTGTGATTATCCTTGGTGTCCTGTGCAATTTTTCTCTCGAAGCTGGCCTTAGACAATTTTATGAGTGCCTGTAGTTTTTTGCTAATACTGATCAGAGATGCCTTCCCTTTTGGGGATTTTGCTCTATCATGTAGTAGCTTCAAAGTTAGGAGGACCACCACATAATACCATGGAGAATTTATAAGTATGACTATGAGTCACTGAAAAAAAAATTAATATAGCAACAGGTCCAGTGTCTTTATGTAGTTTCTTCACAATATATTGTATGAAACTCTACTGGGAAAAAACTAACAGGCAGGCTACATCAGGGACATTTTGTAATCTCAGGTACAGGAAACAGGTACGGCATTTTGGTGGTCTGTCTATCTGTCTGTGTTTGAGTATTTGGATGTGTTCATGTGTGTGGGAGAGGGGATGGGAGGTGCCTGTGCCAACTCTATTCATAAGCCACCACAGGTGATTACTACAGGAAAGTGTTGATTAACAGTAGCAGTAACACCACACAATTCAGACAACTGCAAATTAGCCAATAATGATTTCTTTCCTAATTGTGACTAATGTGTCTCTGAATCACATTTTTACAATTACAGAAACAGCTCCTATTTGCCATACCTCTTAGTGTGCACACTGGCATTCTTTCTGAATCCCAGCCACTGTATTACTTAAAGATGGACTAAGATAACTAGGAGACTCTAAACATACCTTTCAGGTTTCGGGATCATAGGACTTATAATTTGCATATATATAAATGTGTACCCCTGGTGGCTAGAAGCATACTGTGTGAAGTTGTCCTCTCAAGGAGTGGGAATGACCTATAATAAAATTGGGACCCATGATACAAGTCAGAATAAAAATGTACCTGTAAATTCTTCTAAAACTTCCTACAGTCACGTAGCTGTCAATCTCTGCACCACATGACAAAACAAGCAAGGTATATGCTACATACATGCATATAAGTAGAATGTCAATTAAGTATAAACCAAAATCAAATGTACAACACAGTCCTTTCATAAAGAAAATGCAGCAACCTAATTAAATGATGCCACCATCACGTATTCAGCACATGTACAATAATGTGAGATGCTTCTGTTCTCCTCTATGAACATTGTTCAATCAATTCACTCCACATCTTTGACTCTGAGAGGACTGCTTTATACAGCTTCTATTTATGACTCACAAGTTATTGTTACCCCCATACTGCAGCATAGCAAACACTGAGAGCTTTCCATAACAAAATCAATGCTGTGCAAGCAAAGACTGTGAAATCTGGTTTATCCTACTTTTATATTATCAGAAATGGTTGTTAATAAAAAAGATTGCCATGGTTAGCAAAGGATTAAGATATCATATTAATCAGAATAATGCATCCCGCAGGCTTTTAACAGATATATCAGTATTTTGTTTAACATCACCTATTAGATGCAACATTTTAATTGTGTATAACCATGAGCATTCTGATGCATTTTAAAATATCAGGCAGTAGTGCACATGCCATGATATCCCCTCCAAACTATGGTGACAACAGCTGTAAAGGCTGGTACTTTTGCAAAAGGCATGGCTTTCTTCAAACTTGCACAACAGCAGCAGTCAAAATATAAAGACTGCTGCTGCTCATGTTACATATATAAAATCATCACCTGACATACTCTGGTATTACTTATGTTATCTGCAGACCAGACTTGGATAAATCTGTTAGCAGACCAGCTTGCTGTTGGAAAACATCAGCAGCAGAACAAATCCCTCCTTTACCAGATTAGTAGGTGGCTTACAAATACTCAGAGAAACACACACACACATATTGTCTAGACACTGGCATTTACTGACATATCTTCTATTTTGGCTCCATTACAAGCCAACTAACCAAGCACTGAGACAGAAAGCAGCAAAAAAAAAAAAAAAATCAGGCAAGAATTATGCTGGTCCACCTGCTTTTACTATAGATCTTTTTTGCATTGTCAGCTCACACTACAGTCTTCTCCTGTGTTGTTTTTAAATGTATTATAAATAATTAAACACCTCCTCCTTCTCTTCATTTAAAACAAAGCTAAAAGAATATTTTACTAGCAAGTGGCTCTGCTCCAGTAGTTCCCCTAGATAATTTTCTTTCCCTCACTTTTTCTCTCACTTCACCCATCTAACTCCAAATGCTTGTTTCTTTTCTTCTCATTTCTCAAAGTAACTATTATTTGTATCATTTCTTGTTTGTGAATGTACATACTGCAAGTATAAAAAAAAATGTATTTTTTATTTATTGCACATTTTTTTTCTTTTTCTCTGATACAAATCTGTCATGTGAACATAGCTTTAAAGAACTCATTTCAGTATGTTTCATACTCTATTCCATTCATGTATTTTGATATGATTTTGTTATATCATCAATTTGTTTTCACATTTTTTCCCTCTATGTATGATTTCGCATTTTCTGAAAATTGCTAAATATTTTTGATAATGTTAAATATTCTGTTCTAGGTGGAGCTTTTCTCCCTGGCTCTCCAATGAAAACAGGATACTTGCCCAGTAGGACACTACCCAGTCAACAAATGTCAGTAAATAAATAAATAAATAGTTTTCTTTGTGCTCTTCAGAGAGCATGAGGAGCTAATGCTCAAATTCACATCTACAGCAGTGGAGCCAAGCACCCACCAGCATTTGTATGGAGCTCATGGCTTCACTGAGCTACAAAAGCCCCATTCACAGAGACAAGGTAATGTTTCATAAGAAACTTAAGTCTGGCGAATTATGACTTTGCAACTATCCATGTTTTATCATGGGACTTGAGTCTACTGAACAAAATCATGGTACTATCATAAATGTAACATGATCTAAACATTAAATTTACTATTTTCTGTAAGTTCCATAATTCTCCACAAATGTTTATTGACTCATTTGAGTAAGTCCCAGATGAGCTATTACTCAGCAGAATTGTTCAGATGAAAACAGTGTGTCAAAAAGCACAATGCTGGGGTTGTGGCCAAGATGCCAAGGAGTTAGCTGGATTTTCTTGATGCTCTGCCTGAAATTATTTTTTCTGACAGGATTTTTCTATTTTAACTCAACAAACATTGAAGAATTTTTCCACAACTACTTATCTTGATACTGTGAACAACTTTATCAGAAGAAATCTT
The DNA here is from genome assembly GCF_019279795.1 of Protopterus annectens. NCBI lineage: Eukaryota > Metazoa > Chordata > Ceratodontiformes > Protopteridae > Protopterus > Protopterus annectens. The sequence continues at coordinate 8,332,695 of NC_056729.1, forward strand.
ATTTTTTTTCAATTTACCAACATATTACCTGTCAGAAGTTCTGTCATCAGTTACAGACTGAAACAGCTGTGAGTCACTCGAAGACATCTCTACAAGACAGCACTATGAAAAAGGAACTTCAAACAAAAATAATCAGCATTCAAAACCTTTCTGTAAAGATGGATAATTTAGAAGAGATTATGGAAAATATGAAGAAAGAAAGCAAAAAACAAATTGATGACTTAAAGGAAATTATTACTACTCACTCTGACCAAATAGCAGCTATAGAAGAATCAGTAAGTGAAATAGATGGCAGGCAAATGGAAAATGATAACCAGATAAACTTTTCACTAAAACAAAATAACCAGTTACTAGAAAAGGTGGAAGACCTAGAGTGTAGAACCAGAAGAAACAACATTAGGATCTATGGAGTTCCAGAGAAAATGGAAGGAAATAATAAGATTCTCTTCCTAAATGATTGGCTTCCAAACATACTAAACCTCCATGAAGCTTTATCTTTCAGAATCGACAGAGCCCACAGGTCCCTGTCATATACATTTGCATCAAAAAATTCAACAACTGTGAGATCCATCATTGTAAAATTCCTATCTACATAAGAAAAAGACTTAAAACTAAGAGCTGCATGGTCGGGAAATCCGGTCCAAGTCGATGGGAAAAATATAAGATTTGACAATGATTACACTTCAACTGTGATCACAAAGAGAAAAGCGTGTATCCCACTTATTAATTAAAGACCTAAAAAAAGCCAACATTAAAGCCCAGATAATGTTTCCAGCCAGAATCAAAATTACCCTTTTGGATGGTCAAAAAATATTCAATTCTCTTGAAGAAGCATCAGCTTTCATAAGGAAAAGCAATTTACTTGAGAAAGTAGAAGAAATGGACCGTTCTTTGCCCAGTCTAAAAAGACAAGCTGCCAATGGTAAAATAACTACAGCTGACAAATCTAGTAAGACACATAAGGGGAAATGGTATAAAAACATCACTCTCAAAACTTAACAAACAATAGGTTCATAGGTTCATAGGTTCATAGGTTCATACTAGGCTATCTGCCCTAGGGCATTTAGAAGCCTAGCCAGAATGTGTTTGGCTTTCGCCACCCATTTTAAATTTATTTTGCTATGCCCTTTTTCGAGGTTAGTATACTGTGCCTCTATCTAACAGTGACACAGAAGTGATACCCGGGGTAAACCTACGATCTCCCATCCACTCATCAAGATTCCTCTTGAAGAGAGTCAATGAGGGACTCTGCCTAACCTGGACTGGGATTTTATTCCAGAGTGAAGGGAGCCTCTGGGTTATGAATCTGTCCCTCCAGCATGTCCTATTTATTTCAGTGCTGAGGTTCAAGTCTCTTGAGCGCGTGGCTCGATGGGATTTGGATTTTCTGAGGTGCAGCATGTCCATTAATTCCGGGTTGGACATGGCTTTATACATCAGGCACAGATCGCCTCTGAACAGGCGGTATGCCACTGAGTAGAGCTGGAGTTTCTTTAACCGGGCAGCATATGGCATCTGTTTGAGCCCTTTGATCCTCTTGGTGAGGTACTTTTGGGGTCTTTCCAGTTGCTGCAGGTGTCTGGTAAGGTACATCCCAAAAGGGCATTGTACTCAATTATGGGCCTGATGAGGGATGAGTAAAGAGGCACGATGACCTCCCCTGATCTAGATGTGAATCCCTTCATGATTAGGTGGGCTATATAAAATGTTTTTCTAACCACTTTGGCCACGTGGTTGTCAAATGAGAGATTGCTATCAACGTGGGTCCCCAGGTCCCTAATTACTTCTTCTGTACTTAATGGATTTCCACCTATGTGGTAATTTGTGGGCACTTTGTTTTTGCCAAAGGGGATGACTATACACTTTTTGGCATTTAGCTTGAGGCCATGGCTCTGGCACCAGTTGTCTGTTTCTATGAGGCCCTTATTGAGGATGCTTGTGTCAGCTGGAGAGTCGATTATGGCACCCAGTTTGCAGTCATCTGCGAACTTGGTCAGCCACAGTCCTTCTGTGTTGGCCTGTACCTCCGAGAAATATATACCGAGCAAGAGAGGTCCCAGGACTGAGCCTTGTGGGACACCACTTGTAACTGGTTTGGAGTCTGACATGGCTCCAGCAATTCTAACCATGTGGGTTCTGTCCTTGAGCCAGTTTGCAATCCATCTAGGGACATAGGGGTTTATATTTAAGCTGGTGAGCTTATCTATAATGCCCGAGTGGGGTATTGTATCGAAGGCTTTTGCGAGGTCCAGGTAGGCTGTGTGGACCACCTTCCCCTTGTCAATGGCCTTGGTGACTGTTTCAAAGAAATCAACCAGGTTTAAGAGGCAGGATCTGCCCTTAACAAAGCCGAACTGGGTAGGATCCAGTGTTTGTAGGTCCCCAATATCTTTATTTATGAGGTCCATGATGATCCTTTCCATAGCTTTGCAGACCAAGCTAGTCAGGCTTATGGGGTGATAGTTTCCAGGATCCATTGAGGCACCACCTTTATGGAGAGGGACCACTGTTGCTGTACGCCACTCTTTGGGCACATATCCTGTAGTAAGGCTGAGATTGAACAGTAGTTTTATGTTTGGGTTTAGCTCTTCTTTGAGTTCATGTAGGACGCAGCCCGGGACATCATCTGGCCCCATTGATGCTGTGTTTTTTGCTTTGGAGAGGGCGGCTCTTATCTGAGCATCTGAGATGTCGCTGGGATAGATATTTGCCCTTTTGGTGAAATCTGAAAACACAGGATGCAAACGGAATCATAAGGTACAAACTTTCTACTTATTTAGTAAATATATATATATATATATATATATATATATATATATATATATATATATATACTTAAGCCTGCTTTCTTCTATATAACATTTTTCTATTTCTCAATAATGCTCTCTGTTTTCTTACTTTCTTTTGTTTTTCATTCTTTTCCTTTTATTTTGCATAATAATATATACAGTTGCTAAGTACTTTAATATAGACAAACTTGTTTAAATATTTACTTAAAAATATGCTACAGTAATATAGACCTTACAGCAAACATTTATTATGGAGGCTATGCATTACATCAATGGTAACATAATATTGCTACCCAGCACTTATTGATTCTTTTTCTCCTCTCTTTCCTATCTATTCACACTGTTCTGTTAATCTCACAGACACAGTCAACACATGACAATAGCCTTCAAACAAAAGCTTCACACAGTATGCAAATTATTCACACTACTTCCATTTAAATTTATTACAATTGACACACTATACCCATCATATAAAGTTATAATTTCTACACAAAGTATACATCTGCTGTGACCATACAAACATTCTACACAGACTTTTGGCTCTATAAATTAATATGAGATAGGTAGCAGAACGTTTTTATTTAATATGTAAATAGTGCTAATTTTATATTAAAAAGTATATTAAAGCTGAGGGAAGTGGAAGGGGAAAGAGGACTTTACAATGTACATATTTACTGTTCAAAAAGAAGTATTTTAAGCATTTTACTGTATGATTTACTTAACTCTCTCTCTCTGCCTGTTTTTTTTTTTTTTTGCTATGCATGAGAGCCATACAACGTTTTGAGCACAATCTACTTGTTCAAATTACCTTTGTGATGTATTTTGCCACTGAAAAATCAAAAAGCTTCAAAAGAACTCGTTCTCAAGCCTATAACACTTCCTGCTTGTTTGTAAACTGATTACATCACTGAAACAGCATGAATAGAAGTGTGGTGTGACCTTTGACCTCTCAGCATGCTCAGATTATGTTATCTGAGGAGAATAAAGAAGTTAATGCCACAGAATCGCCGAGAACAAAAGGAATATTAAGAAATGAAAGTATTTGCTTTAAGTAAGTGCTAAATGCTGCACATTGTTATAGAAACTTTTTAAATGGTAAATGATATTTTGACTTTGTTAAAATGCATTTTCAGTGTGTTTTAATTACTTATAACAATGCAGATATTTAAACAAGCTTTTAACTGAAGTTCACATATAGGTTTGCAGAAAGGCTTTTTATGTGTTCAGTTAATGAAAATATTTAGCATACGGAAAGATTTTTTTTTATTTGTCTGTTTCTCTCCTTTTCTTTTTATGATAATTATTGTGCTTTCCTCAGTTTAATTGATTTATTTATATCCCCAGTTTGATGAAAGTAAGATATGTATGCTTTTAAAAGACCAAGGTTCTGATTTAACTGCAATCTGTAAAGAAAAAGTACCAGCTCTCATAAATTTACAGAGAGAGTTACTTACCAGTTTCTAGATACCTGTTTTATCTAGCTTCAATAACTAACCTTTTTGAACATACGCACAGATCAGTAATCATGAACTTTGGTATACATTTGTAGTTCATATGCATTGTTCTATCCAGGTATACATAGGTATAGCTCTATATGACTAACACACAACCACCCTTATAATATGTACCTAGATATGTGAACTCTTTCCATTTTGTTGTGATCACCCTTGCACATGTATTGAGACATGTTTTATTGCTGATAGCAATTTGCAACCTGTTACATTATGTTTGCATAACAGTATATAGGGGCCTGAGGTATTCAAACCTACTTTGTCTGTGTATCTATAGCATTTGCTGTTCAACTGTTGCACATTACTGTGTTGCCTGTGCCATTTATACATGTACATGTTTATAGTTGTCCCTAGCATAATCTGTACAGAAGTCAGATATTAGTAATTTCTTCATTTGTTATTGTCAGGACTTGCAATAACTGTTCTTATTAATTTATAGAGATAGTTACTTACTAGTTTCTGGATAGCTATTGTGCTCTCTAGTTTAAATCTTAATAGCTTTTACTTAAAATCGTTGATAGTTCCATGTTTTTTATTAAATCTATCTGGAAAATGTTTTAGACTCATAGGTAAACATAAGCTACCTAAAGGCATTACTATTTTCCCACACCAGTAACAATGCACTAGGTTTTTTTTTAATTACTCTCTGATTTGGTTATACAAAGATAATTATTTCTAATATACATAATTATCACAAATAACATATTATCTTTAATTTCACACACTTTGATATTTCACTACTCTAATCAGTAACAATTCTAAGGAGTAGCCTTTTATTTTTCTCACTTCTTATTACATTCTTTACAGTTATTGTAATGGCAGTAGCACAGAACGGGTGTAGATTATTGTTCTTAGGATGGACGAAGGTGGTTTGGAGGAACTTCTCTTTAAACCAGGAATTAAATATTCCATGTTTAGATTTGTAAGTAGTTTTAAATGTTTTACAGTTATACTCAGTGTTCATGTTATATTCATCTATAGAAATGTTTTCATATAAATGTTTGTCCTTAAATGTAAATGGACTCAACAATCCTATAAAGAGAGGAAGCTTAACCAAATATTTGAAAACTAGGAAAGTAGATATTGCATTCTTGCAAGAATCTCATATAATAGAAGATGATTTGAATAGGATGTCTTTTAATGGCTACAATATACTTGCATAATCTCATTTTTGGACCAAAAGAAGAGGCACCATGATATTGTGGAGGATAACACTACCGGTACCTAAAATAATCGACACGTATTCAGACAAAAATGGCATGTTCTGCTTTATTATTCCAGAAATAAATAAAAAACTAATCACATTAGCCAATACTTATTGGATATCCAGTATCAGTGCTACAACAGTGAATAAATATCTTGACTTGCAATCAAATCTAAGGGAGAAATAATATATGAAGGTGATTTTAACTGTATTCTCTCCAGAAGTGACACTACTAAATGTGATAAGTTTAAGATATCTGCACCTGTTAAAAGATTGAACAATTTCATCAATAATTCAAATATAAGAGATATCTATGAAAAAATACAACCTAAATCCCTAAAATACACACATTACTCATACAGATTCGGTACACAAACTACCATTGATAAGGTACTGATTACAAATTATTTATTCTCAAAAATTCAGGAAGTTTTCATTAGCTCCTGTCCAATGTCTGACCACAATGCTATTCTCTTTAAAATCCACATGAAATCTAGTCATCTAGTATACTGGCAAAGAATACTTGCATACATTGTTAAGATAATCAGGTTTAAGGAATGGTTACTGAAAGAAATCAAAATATTTCTAGACATAAATGACAATGATAGTACTTCTAAAGTTATTGGCTGGGATATGCTGAAATCTTACATTTTTGGTAAAATCAAAACCTGGTACCTAAACAAACGTAAGGAATGGAATAGTTCGCTATTGTGAATGCAATCAAAAACTGATGAACTAAAAAGAAATCTAAATAATAAAGACAAACACAAATACAGAACTGAAGCAGTTAAACCTTGATTACATGGAAATTCCTAATCACAAAGTGACAATAAATTTAGAAAGAATCAAATTACAGTCTTACTCTGTTGACCCAAAAAACATGCATAGATTAGCTGTTAAATCAAAAAACTTAACCAATGTTAAACATATAAGGGAACTGTTGATGAAACTAAAAATAAAACCAAAATTGTAACAGATTTAGAAGAGACTGTTGAAACTTTCAGAAAACATCACAAATAACAAATAACACAAAACCAAATATTAATAACTACGTCCCAAAAGATAACGTCTTAAATGAGAACATAGGCAGCAAACTATCAATAGAACAGAATACAAAACTTCTCAAACCAATAACATTAAGTGAACTAAAAGAGAGGATTCAAAGCCTTAAGAACAATAAAGCCCCAGGATTAGATGGATTAATAGGAGAAATTTATAAAGTACTCACAGACGATACATTAAAGATACTTTTACAAGCTTTTGAGGAATTCAGAAAAAAGACAAGCTCATTCCCTTCCTGGAAATATGCCATGATTTCCCCTATCCTAAAATAGGACAAAGACCCAAAAACAGTAACTTCGTATCGTCTCAGTTCACTATTAAATGTGGACTATAAAATTTTTACATCAATATTAGCTAACAGATTAAATCAACTGATGCCTAACATAATAGGTGATGATCAAACAGGCTTCATCCTAAATAGAAGAGTACAAGACAGTGTTATCAGGCTCCTTTCCTTAGTAGATCATGCTAACAGGAAAAAAAGAACTATCAATTATTAGCCTAGACTTAAACAAGGCTTTTGACTCTATAAATTGGTCCTATTTATTTAAAGTATTAGAAGTATATAATTTCTCCCCTGACTTTATTGATATAATTACCAGATTATATGTCAACCCAATATCATACATCAAAATTGGTGCTTTTTTATCAGATCTGCTCAACATCCTAAAAGGCACTAAACAAGGCTGCCCACTCTCCCCATTATTATTTGCCCTATCAGTAGAACCTCTAGCTAACTTCATAAGAGCAAATTCTAATATAAGGGGATTTTCTGTTAGTCCAAGCTACATTTCTAAACTACAGCTTTTTGCGGACGATGTCATGCTAACAATTGGAAATATAGATTCCTCTATAGATCATATAACAAAATCCCTGCAAGTTTTTGAAGAGGTTTCAGGCCTAAGCTTTAATTACACCAAAACAAGAATGTTATTAATAAATAAAAAAGTAAACACTTTACTAAGAAAACACAACAATTTTAACTGGGCAAATGACACCATTAAGTACTTAGGAATATACATAAAGTCAAACTGGAATACTACTTTAAAAACAAATTACAAATACCTATTATCCACAGTTAAGGAATTTTTAAATAGATGGAATAAAATGTATTTCACAATAGAAGAAAGACTGTCATTAATAAAAATGATCATATTACCCACAATTTTGTTCTACTTCCAAACTTTAATTGCCTCCCCATCCAAAAAGTTAATGAAGCAACTAAATTCTATGTTAATAAATTTCCTATGGTTTCCTCAAAAGCCAAGAATCAGCCATGCTTGGCATTACAGACGCCGGAAAGATGATGGACTAGCATTCCCATATTTAGAACTTTATGCGGAATTGTCCATACTTAATGTGATGAGCCAATGGTTAAACTCCAAATATAGTTCTACTTGGAAAAATCTCCATGTAAGTATATTATTATTTGACATAGACACAAATATTGACAATACTATGTTCTCAGAAAATAAAAAATGCTTCCTTGCTGTCAAAGACCATTTCTACAATACCAATAAGAATAAAAAAAAAATCTCTTTTCACTAATTATATATTAGATAATTTTAAAAAGATAAACAAAAATCATATGACAAAAAGCTTAATAGTTTTAATATGTCCCATAGCATACACAAAGACATGTCTGAACTCTTTCAATGTATCTAAAATAAAAGTAATGGAAGAAAATGGCTTAGTTTTCTGGCACCAGTTTCTCTGCAATAATAATACCCACGAACCATGTTCTCTTATGAACAAGTATAACATAAAGCACAGCAACTCGTTGAACATATAAATATTTAAAGAATACATAGTTAATGAATTCAAAATATGTCATATCACCAGCACAACACCTTTACCTAAAATACTTTCTCTTCTTTGTGAAATAAACACTTTGCACATTAATAATATTCTATCATTGTCAAGTATATATAAATCTTTAAGAACCAATATGCAAATCCCAGAGGACTCATGGAATTTCACAGAGAGAGTAAACAAATCCATTTTTTCAGATAGTGATAAAGAATTAGTACTTAAATAAATTAGTAGCACAATGCCATCCCCTTCTTGGAAAATCTTCACTTGGAAATACATCCATAGGAGCTTTATTACCCCACATAAGATGGACTTGATATAAAAAATAATCTTAATAAATGTTGGAGATGTGAGGAAATACTTTGTGCAGATTGGGTACACATGTTTCTTACATGTAATATAGTAACTCCATTCTAGATAGATTTCAGAAATTTCATAAAAGCATTGTGGTCAAACAAGTGTGAAGTATCTGACTCATTATTACTGTTCAATGCACCAATACCAACACATATCCTTAAAATACAAGTGCACTTTCTTTGGTCCTTTGCAATTACAAGAAAAATCATTACATCAAATTGGAAGTGTAAACAACCTATCATTTACAGATTTTTTACTATTAGCTAAACTTGTATGTAATAGGGAGTTGCAAACTATTTCAGAAAGAACTACTAAGATAACACATAAGGAATTAAATTGGTTGAAGCTTGAAAAACTACTAGATAAAATATAATCACAACAATGACATTATATCTGTTATGGACATTGTAAATAGTTATTGTTCCATGTTATGATTTTTTAAGACATATATTATGCATATTTATATATCATATTTCTTGTATAATTTTATTTCATGAAAATCAATAAAAAATATTTAAAAAAAAAGCACAATGCTTAGATAAACCAGCTATTTTGTAATGAGCAAAAGACATTCTTAATGGAGCTGTGTAGCCAGACAGTAAGATTTTAATATGATTTTTCTATGCCTGCTACACACCTAACATAATTTGACAATAGGATCCTCACACCAGTTGTATGAATTTTATGAAGTGGATGTGGTCTGTGATGCATTCTCATTTAATGCTGCAAACTATATTTCCATTAATTCTGTTTGTAAAGGGGGTAGGCACCCCCTTATAGCCCCTCCCTTTAGATTTACCAGGGACACATTATTTACAGAGACTATATTGCCAAAATTAGCTGCAGTACCATGTACATGTGAACTAAAGTCAGCTATTTGTTTCAAGGGATACTCACTATAAAATAACTCCCTTCACTTGGTTCTGCAATAATAATAATCTAAAAAATGACTAAGTGCTATATTTTCATAATTATTTTGAGGTAGCTATACGATTCCACAAAACTGTGACATTGCACATGAATTTCTTATTTTTTTTTAAGTTTAAGTTTGGACAAAAGGATGGCTAACCACAAATTTATTCCTGGTTCAGTAAGCTTGCAAGCAAAGTAGCTCAGGTTCTTTATTTTGTTTGATTATTTACCTGCCTGGTAAATGGTGGGTAATTTAGTCCAGGTATATTTCTTCAGCCATGTCCTAGGCAACAGTGTTAAGTACAGAGGAGTAGACTAACAGTGTTACATAGCAGTAAAGTAGGGCACAGTATTTCCATATACATATATTATATAATCACATATCTAACCTATTAAATATATCTGTAGAAAGAGGAACCGGTAACTGCAGAGATATTAACTTCAATGAAACTGTACCAATATGTGTGTACATAATGTCATAAATTGTGTAACGTAACTATGGGGAACAATACTAGTTAACAAATCCTTTTAGGAAATTGTGATTTAATAAGACACCAATGAGTCTCCTGAGTTTACAAAGGTGTTAAACCTCAAAAGTAAGTATTAGGTAATGATTAACATTGATGGGGCTGCTGTTACTTATATAAAATACAATTAAACAGGTATGGTGCTAGATCAAGTGAGGTGATGTCATGTGTTGAAGCATTTGCAAACTGCTCAATTGAAGAGGGAGGAATGCATACTCAAGGAAGGCCCTGTTGTCAGCAGTATTTCACCGGTTGTTGAGAATGTCATTTCATAGGTTTGTTGCTAAACTGGAGAAAGCTTTTTCCATTAGTGAATTCTGCCTTGGCTTCCTATGCGTAGTACTGAGAAATTGGAAGATTTCATTTGTGAGTTAGAAGAGGGTAATAGTTAAGACATGAGACCATATGTGTCATTAAGTACAGAAGCTGTGAGGCACAGAGGTCAGGAGTTAAGCAATGTATGATAGCTAGAGATATAGTTATCCTCTCTGTGACTGGTTAGTAGTTTCTTTGCCACAGTAGTAGTTCTTTCCTCACAAAGATCAGGGTTAATATATATGCCCCCAGAGACTAGAAATCAACCTACACTACTCTGAAAGGCTCTTCTTGATCTCGTAACAGAATCATATCAACATAACACCATCAAATGATATGTTTTCAATATAAATTCATCTATCTTCTTTAATTGTCTAATGAAATCAGTTCACTGTAACTACATCTAAACTTACACAGCTTTCTTTAATCTGTTTTCTTTTCCCCTCTTCTCCCTCAGTTGCACTCCAATCTACTGATGTTCTTACTTAATAATATACCTTGTTATTTTTGAACATTTTCCCCAAAACAATTGTTTTATGTGATCCATCTTGCCTATGATATACTATTGTTATCTTAATTTTACCTTTGTATCTATCCACTTCACACTGTTTCATTTACTCATAACATTTTATGCTTTATCTAATGTACTCATCTTTCTCAAACTAGAAAGCTGCAATCTAAAAATTTTAAGATTCAGCTAACAATACCTTGTATGTCACCTATTAATCTGTAAGATATATTAAAACTAGACTATATAAATCAATCATAGGGACCCTCTATTTCCAGGTATTGATTTGTATACTCTAGTTTTAATATATCTTACAGATTAATATGATTTACAGATTGCAGATTATAATTAATGCATATTGCAGATTTTAATATGTTGTTTTACAAAGTGCATTTTGTTTTTACTGTATTAGATATTTTTTACCTTTCAGAATGTTACCAACATTTGTTTTCTGATTCTCATGCACATTTTACTCTTCCATTATATACTTTGTAAATATTATATTATAATCTGCATATATTGTAACTTAATGCCTCTTTGCCCAGGTTGTGGCTGGAAAGGATCTTCACACAAATTTTTCTACCTCATTAAAAATACCAAATTGCCAAGGTAACATCTAACTGTTGGATTTCTAAATACATTCTGTGACTAATATGCGCAAATATTTTCTTTAGATCAACAATGATGGTTCTTGTAAAATAGTATTTGTCATTCTAGCTGCTGATAATGTTAATTATAGTCCAAAAGGCAGTTCTGATAAGGTTTTACCTAAATCCATTGTGTCCTTTGCAAGCCATGCTCTTGAATAACTGTGTCGCAGTAGGGAAAAGAAAGACTCTATGATAGCATGGAATTTTATTCAGAGGTAATGACAAAACTATTACAGTTTTCTATATATATAGATGAGAATGGAAGGTATATTACTGATTAATAGATAACATGTCTGGCTGTGGAGTGAATGGAGGGTTTGAAGAAGCAAGGATGTGAACCACTTACACCATATAAGCCACCAATTTCCAGTAGTTACCATAAATAAATGGGGCTGAGATTTTTATGAATTGTAATTGGGTATCCAGTCCTGGAAGGTGGAGAGAGAAGAAGTTACGCTGAAGGATAGCTGTACCAGGAGAATGATAAGGATTGATTAAAGATGTTCTTAGATATACAGCTCTGTGGCACACAAAGATGAAGACTAGACTTTAGCCCCAGTGACCCAAGTTCAGTTACCAAGACCAGGCATTAGAGATGTTGGCCCAGGGGAGGGGAGTTAGTGGCTGATGTCAGCTGTCCCATCATGAGGGAGGAAAGCTGCTAGGTATCAGGGCACAAATGGTACCTGTTGAAGGCCAGGCACTGATTCATGCATAGACAGGGCCTCTACCTGCCAAGCACTACATATGCAATGTAGCCAGACTATGTGTATGGAAGCAGTTCTGCTCTGTCAGTTCAGAACTACCCATGCAAATATTGTATTTTGCTGCCAGAGGAATGGGAAGTAGAGCAAGTCAGAAAACTGAGTCATCCACAGAAAATGGATTGCCAGTCTCCTATGTGTTATACTTCAAGGGAGGCAGAAGAATGTGTAAGAGTTCAGAAAGGTAAACTATACTGGGAAAAAGAGGGCATCCCATCATATGATATAAGATGGTAAAGCAGATGCTGTGGGGAAAAAGAGGGATAGAAGGAATTTTATGTTCACAGAATGAGAGTGTATTAAAAAATATGTTTTGTAAACTGTATTGGTCATGTTCTAATGCAAGTATAAGTGTGATAATGTGAAGTATTGCCATATGTGCCAGGGACAATAGGGCAGTGCATGTGTAGCATATGCCAGCATAGTTAGATGGAGGTTTGAAAATAATTTTGTGTCATTTGACTATCACACTGACTTGTACAGATGCTTGTACAAACGTATCAACATTGTTATTATAACTGATTAAATGTTTTTGTTTAAACAAAGACTTCTGGAAGGAAAGAATAGAGATTTTTGAAATTGTTCTATAGCTTTCATATACTGCAACAGTTCTTAGCAAAGCTCTGAGTATGTATTGTACCAGAGTCAGGTGATCCAATGTGATGTCATTCTATAGCCAGCACTGAGAGGATGGAACTCTCACAGCAGTTTGTTTTGTTTTCTTTGGAACTTAATATATATACAATTTGTGTAGCGTGAATGACTTTGATAGTCGTATTCATATATTTGAGAATGTATGTAAACAGTATAATATTAACCAAGAGCTCTGGGTATGGTTCCTGCCCCATTTACTCCATGGTAAAGCTGTAACTGCTGTTTCTAAATTGCCTGATACTTATTGTTTAAACTATGATAGAGTGAAACAATGTTTAATGAACTGGTATGAGTTAATAACCTGCAGCCTACAGAAAACAAATTGCATGAGCATAAATGCCTGCCAAAATGGAAGCTATTCAGGCATGGCCTGCATTAATAAGAAGCAGGTGAGGGCAATCTTGGGGACAGCGGGGTACTATAGAAAGTTTGTTCCCAATGGCTCACTGACAGAACCCACACTGTAAAAGTTGCAGACTCCAAATCTGACCTAAAAGCAGTGACAAGTGGAGTGCCACAGGGTTCCGTCCTGGGATCTCTCCTGTTTGGTATCTACTTCTCTGAAGTACAGGCTAACACAGAAGGCCTCTGGCTAATGAAGTTTGCAGATCACTACAAACTAGGAGCCATAGTGAAGTCCCCAAATGATGTGGACATCCTAGAGAAGGGCCTCGCTGAGACAGATGCCTGGTGTCAGAGCCATGGCCACAAGCTCAATGCCAAAAAGTACAGTGTCATCCCCTTTGGTAAAACTCTGTACCCATGAACTACCACATAGGCAGCAATCTACTTAACACCGAATGCGTGATAAGAGACCTTGTGACCCAGGTGGACAGTAGTCTCTCCTTTGATAGTCACATCGCCACAGTAGTCAGGAAGTTCTTCTACGTGGCACACCTCTTCATAAAAGGGTTCTCATCCAGGAAAAAAGAGGCCATTGTTCCCCTCTACACGATGCTCATTAGACCCATTATAGAGTACAACGCCCCTTTTGGAATGTACCTCACAAGACATCTGCAGCAGCTGGAAAGGCCACAGAAGTACCTCACAAAGAGGATTACTGGCCTCAAACAAATGCCCTACACTGACCTCCTCAAAAAACTCCAGCTTTACTCCATAGCATATCGTCTACTCTGAGGTGATCTCTGCCTAACATATAAAGCTATGTCAAACCCAGAGCTGTTGGAAATGCTACACCTAAAGAAATCCCAATCCCTCCAAGCTACACGCTCTAGGGGCCTAAACCTTGTCATTACAATAAACAGGACATGCTGGAGGGATAGATTCCTGTCCCAGAAACTTCCCATACTCTGGAACAGGCTACCCATCTATGTCAAGCAAAGTTCTTCATTAGCACTCTTCAAGAAAAATCTTGATGAGTGGATGGGAAATAGGAAATACACCCTGGGGATCACTTCTGTGGCACTGCTCGACAGTGGCACAGGAAAATAATTTTCTTGGGTGGCGTAAGCCAGGGAACTTTGTTGGCTAGTCTTACGTAGGTCCTTGGGCTGATAGCCTAGTACCTACCTATGAACCTATGAATTATTGTATGATAGCTGCTCCCCTCACAGATTTGACAAGGAAAAACAGGTTAGTTAAGGTAGTGTGGACCCTAGCCTGTGAGCAGGCATTTCAAAAGCTTAAAGGGACTTTGTCAGCATCCCCTGTGTTAGCCCATCCAGATTACAGCAAATATTTTGTTGTGCAGGTGTATGCCTCAGACCAGGGGTTGTGGGTTGTACTTAGCCAAGTTCTTCAGAGGGAGAAGAGCACCCAGTTGTATATTTCAGCAGTAAACTCCAATATAGGAAAAAATGTTATGCAGCTGTTGAAAAAGAATGTCTAGTCATAGTATGGGCACTGCAGAAAATTCAGCCTTATCTGTATGTAAGGAAATTCACTGTTGTTACAGACCACAATCCCTTAACATGGCTACATAGAGTCATCCAACAAAAGCCCAAGTTATTAAAGTGGAGGCTAGGGTTGCAGGTGTATTACATGACAGTGCAGCACTGTAGTGGGATCAGCAATACCAATGCAAATGGACTCTCGAGACAGGATATGGGTTAATGTGTTCCCAGACAGGCCCATTTCTCTCAAGCAATCTTTTTTCCAGGATCTCTTGAAAAACTAACTTGAGTTTTCACAGGGGTGGTGAGATGTGATGATATCAGGTATTGCGATCTGTGCCAGGGAGAATAGGGTGGTGCATGTGTAACATATTCCAGCATAGTAAGCTGGAGTTTTGTAAATAATTTTGTGTCATTTGACTATCACACTGACTTGTACAGATGCTTGTGTTAAAAATGCATCAACAGTGTTATTATAACTGATTAAATCTTTAAGTTTAAAAAAAGAATTTTGGAAGGGAAGAGTAGAGTTTTTTTGAAATTGTTCTATAACTTTCAGATACTGTAACAGTTCTTAGCAAAGCTCTGAGTGTGTATAGAACCATAGTCAGGTGATCTAATGTGATGTAATTCTATAGCCAGGACTGAGAGGATGGAACTCTCACAGCAGTTTGTTTTGTTTTCTTTGGAACCTGATATATAAAGATCTATGGCAGTTACCACAGTCAGTGAGTTGAGTTGAGTTCAGTTCAGTTTTAATTAGAAGCTCATCACCTTGCCTTATGAAAGTAAGCATTTCAGCATCTAATCTTGCCTTGTTATATTAATGAAGTTAGCTAGGGAACAGTTAATTCTTTAGACAGTCAGGAAATACAGTGAGATTAGTTAGGTAGTAGTTTTATGCATCGGTTTGAATCTGTCCAACTGTGCTATTTATATTTCTCCTGTGATTGAAACACTGGTGTTTATTGTACTTAGATAATTAGTATTCTCATGTTTTTTTATTTTATTATTTATTATTAAATATCTTTATAACTTTCATTGTGGCTGGTCTTTTAGATAATATGTTTAACATCTTTTGTGTACTTGTGCTTACTATAGTGACACCATGGGCACTCTGAGAAGCCTTGCTGCTTTGGTAACACTCTACCATTTATATTAGTATTGATTTTACTCAGTATAATTGGATACCCTTGTAAGAGCCTGAAAGTAGTTGACTGGTGACAGAGTGGTTACCCTATAGTCTGAGCAGAAGGGGTACAGATAGTAAATCTGTACCAGCCTTTCCCAGGAGTGTGTGTGTGTGTGTGTGTGTGTGTGTGTGTGTGTGTGTGTGTGTGTGTGTGTGTGTGTGTGTGTGTGTGTGTGAGTGTGTGTGTGTAAGTGTGTGTGTGTGTGTGTGTGTGTGTGTGTGTGTGTGTGTGTGTGTGTGTGTGTGTGTGTGTGAAAACCAAATATCCATCTGTGGATGTGTCAGCTACCTGGAACTGGGACACAGTGCTCCAAAGTGAGTCTTGTTTGGGATCTGGAGAGACAGAGAGTCCAGTCCCAGGTCTGAAGTGCCTTCCCTATGTTCTCTTGGGGAAAATTGTGCTTGATTCAGAGAGCAGCATCTGTAAAATACTGTGTAAATCTATTCCTGTTTTAGTGACTGTTTCTCACCAGTTTCACTGGTGAGGATTGAGGCTCCTTGATTACTGGCCCAGGGTAGAGAGGCCATCACAGTAAGTATCAATTCCTTGAAATTGGATGTATTCCTTGCCATATATAATACCAAACTATGCAGCTTTTGATACAAACATTTTGATGTTTTGCATTCTGTTTTGTTGATAAAGATGGCCTCCCTGAAATTGAAAATTGAAAATCCCTGACATGTGATCATGAAAGACTGCACCCACAATGCCTTACTATTGAAGTTAATGTATAGGCGACTTTTTTCCATGCCAAATACATCATCAGGAGTTTCCTAATTCATAGAAAGATGAGTTATCAACTTGCCCTTGCAAGTGTATCATTTTACATTGAAAATTAACACGTGATGATGATGAAGTAAAACCATAGTATAAAAAAGTTGCTCTTCTAAAGTTGGTTTTGTTTACCCAGAATGATTGCTGGCTATATATAAATCATACCCAGTACTTGCCATAACATTATTTTATGAGTGTAGATTTAGAGAAAAACTGACTGAATAGTGAAACCAAAAAAAAAATAAAAAATCAAATAACACGATACAGTCTTCACTTTTTGCAAAATCATTTGCATATTTAATCACTTTCAATGTTAAAATAAGTAGTATAACTTGAAATTAAATTAAATGTAAACTAACTGTAAATTAATTATGCTTTAGAACATGCTGAATGCATTTTTAAATAGCTCATCTCAGTCTGGTAATCAGGAAACCCGGGTTTTGCCATAGGCTAGTACTGGAGATGGTTTCAATGTTAAAGCTCACTATATTTTTAAAATTCTTCCCAAAATCTTCTAGAAGACCTAAGGTGCTGATGTTGCCTGTTACTTAACTGCATGCATTCAGACAGTTTAGTTTCATTCTACAGTATTTCCTTTCTGTATGAAAATGATTGTGCAAGTTAGCCCCAAGCCTTAAATCAGTACCTGTTTTTTCACACTCATGCCTTAGTTTCACTTTCAGTTTTCTAGTTAGCCATTTGCATTTATTGATGTGATAAACACAGTACCATTTAAGGAACAATATTTTGCAAACTAATGTATATCTGATGCCAACCTAAATATTGTGATAGTGGATAAAAGAGAACCAGTCTGTATAACTGGGATATTGCAGACATAAGATATCCTTCAAGAAAAAGATGTGTATTAAGATGAGTCACTGGATATGAGTCTGCATGATTATTTTATATTTGGATAGGATGATTAGGAAATAATGTAATATAGCTGCATGCCAAAAGATTTCTGCCTTGCTTGTAAGAGGTTATCTGCTGTTAAGTTAGTTTGAAGATGCTATTGTACTAGGTAGGTGATGTAATCATCTAAGGGAGGAACAAATATGGCTGCCATACTGTAAGCACCATCCTATCATAGCTCCTCTCCACAGTAGCAGTATCTCATCACATCTAAGGCTATCATCAGCAAGCCCTGCTTTTCATTGGTTCATAGGTGTGTACTAAGCTAATGGCCCTGGAGCCTTTACAAGCCTAGTCCAAAGATTTTCCCTGATACTGTGCCACCAGATATTAGCTCACAGTGCCTCTATCCAGTAGGACAACTGGAGTGATCCCTGGGGTGAACTTTCTTTTACCCATCTACTCAGATTTAAACATAACTAACACAAGATCAAATCAATTTGAAACAGTATGGTCTTATATTCAAAGCCTTAACTTAGAATATTACCTATGGGCTTGATCGTTGAGCTTATTGATTCAGACAGCAGTGACAACAGCTGAAATCCTTCACTATATCATAAAAGTAAAATCTCCTGTCAGCTTATTGTTAGCAGTAAAAGCTCTACAATAGGGATCAAAAAATAGAAACATAAACAGGATGGCAATTAACTGAACTAGATGGATCTTCAGACGATAAAAACTAAGCTTACAGCAATAAAAGCACTGGAGAAAGATGTAACTATATGTGCTGGAACTTCCAAATGGGAAGATAACTGTGTCACTAATAAAACAAAACTGGATCACTCCTTTGCCACAGATGATCTAAAAATGTCTTTTCAATGTGTCCAAGTTGCTATTCAACAATTATCAGAACAATTTCAATTAATTAATAAAAATCTAAATCAAATTGTGAGTAAATTGGACATATAAGTTGCTAAGAGATCTGAAAATGAAAATGAAATGAAAATTGACCAACTTCAACAAGAGACTAAATCCAACATCAAATACTTAAAGGATATCTATGAAAAAATAATTGACTTAGAAGCAAGAATCAGGCACAACAATATTTTGATTAGAGGTATACCTGAAAAATATTACCATGCCACTCTACTAATAGTTCTGCAACAAGTATTTAATAAATGTCTAGACAATGATCATACAGCAGACCAAATAATCATTGAAAGGGCACATATAGTGTGCTATGACCTGCTCTGGCACTTAATAGACCGAGATGAGAGTAAAGTTTGTTTCAAACCAAAGGAAGTAAGTAGCACACTAATATAACTTGTAAAACCAAAAGCTGCACAAAAGATGTCAAATACTCTGATAAGCAGCGAAAACAATAATTTATTGTAAATTTATACAAGGTTAAGTACTTTTGTCTACTTCTATTGTCATGGACTTCTTCAGAACCAACACTGAAGTCTAAATTTCTATACTGCCATATATATAAAATCTCTTGTTAATTACTCTAATTAAAAAAGTCACTCATTTTAACAAGTCGCCATCTTAAAGGCATACAGATATGCACTTCTTAAAAACATATTAAATTGATCGCTACTTTATAGGATGACAATATAAAAATAAATTAAGCAACCAAAAATATTTAAAAGTTCTCATATCAAATAATTTTAAGTAATTTTAAATAATTATAATTATAATAGTTTTTCCTAAACAAAATCTTATAAATCCAAAGCTTTGAGTTTTAAAATGTCTGTTATTGAGACATTTTAATTTAACCCAGGTGGGTCCTCGAAATTTAAATGCAGTTGCCACTGAAACTCCCTAAAATAGTTTCCCAAGGACCCCCTCTGAGGCTCAGTGGAACTTTTTTCTAGTACTGCAAATCAAAGCATCTTGTGACTCACACATTGTATTGCATGTTTATACAGAGGATTAATGAATTTCATTTTGCACATATCATAGATATGCTCATATATTCTTTTATTTAATGACCTTTTGGTCTTTTTCCATAATATGCTCCACAGCGGTCAGAATAGGCAATATAAATTACCCCTTTAGATACACAGTTACAACCACTGGCTAGTCTAACTTTCAAATGGGATGGCCCCAGGAATACTTCTCTGGTTTCTGAAATAAATGGGCATTGGTTACATTGCCATTTCCTTATACATTTCACAGGCCATGGACAAACAGGATAATGCTTTTCATAAGTGTTTTTTTTAGATTCACACCCTTTTAATCTATTATTTTAGGACTGTCACCCAAAATTTGAACCAAACTCTTGTCTGTCTTGAAAACTACCCAATATTTCGAAATGAACTTTTTGACATCATTGCTCAAAGCATGGTAACTAATAATTCAGCTTTTCATAAACTCAGGACTAACTGATGAATCACTCTGTGGTTCTGGTTGCCTTAAAATGATCTTAAATCTTGAAGTTCTGAGTAACAGAAATTCAACCCTAATTCTTCTACAAGATTCTGTGGGTAACCTCTATCTATAAACATACTAGCTAATTGCCCAATTTCTATATTCAGTACTGAATCATCAGTAATTATCCTGGAAATTCTAACAGATTGTCCTTTAACTAAGGACTTTTTTTAAACTATCAGACAAGAACTGGAAAAATGCAAACAAGAATTTGAAAGTGTTTGCTTCCTATATATGCTAGACTTAAATTTACCCTCATCCTTGTAGATGGTTATATAAGTAATTGACAGAAGTTTCAGAGACAGTACGAATGAACCTTAAGTAAGAAGTAGTTGAAATGATGTAAGTTATAAATTTATCTAATCTACTTTGTGTGTCCTTCCATAGAATAAAAACGCCATCCATGCATTGGGTTTTAAGGGATCAACACTTCTTAAATAATGAATTAAAAATTGTGTTTTTCTGCCATACCCACATAACAATGTTGGAGTAAATGGGTGCACATACAGCACCCATTGCTACACCTTGGATCTGTTGGTAGTATTTACTTTCAAATAATAGATCTAGCTCATTAATATTCAAAACTCATCTGCCAATAGAGAAGAATAGCAAAGCAATGCTTCTGAAAAACTCTCCAGATTACTTGACAGAGGAATACATCCAAACAGACCCACAACATCTATACATACAAAAAGGGTGCCTTCAACCTTTAAATTTGAGGTTAACTGTCTCAAAACGTCCCATGAGTCATGCAAGATATATTTAAATTCAGCCATAAATGGTTTCAACATTCTATTAATATAAACCAATAAAGGGTAGGTCTTTGAATTTTTGGTAGCCAAAATAAGTTTTGAAGGAGGATTAAAGCCATCCTTAAGCCCCTTTAGAAAACTGAAAATGAGTGGCACCATAGGGTGTTCCCTATGTAGAAATTCATATGAAATGTGAGAAATTACACCATCAAGTAACACCTCATCTAGATAAAGATCAGTTTTATGATATGCCAGAGTGATCTCATTCAAGGACACAACAGCATATTTGTTTACATCTAATAGTAATTGTAGCATTTTGTTGGAATAATCAGAAGAGTCCATAAGCACCACTCCTCCACCTTTGTCACATGTAATAATTTTTATAGTCCCATCTGAAATCAAATTATGTAATGGTGCCTTTTTTATTGTTACTTAAATTATTACCGTAAGGGTGACAGGATTGACCTAGTAGGTGACTATCTCACCTACACAAATTCTCAAAAACATTTAACAGTGGGACACTTGAAGGAATGAAAGTGCTTTTTTATTTATGTCTCTAGAAACCAGCTCTTTGCTGTTATTAAAAAAGACAGTCTGATTTAACTTCCAACGAAAAAGCTTCAACTCCAATAAGGTGTCTGACTGACGCATTAAAACTAGAGGTGGGCACAAATGTAAAACCTGTCTCAAAAAATTTAAATGTATGTCAGTAACAGTAACATTTGAATAGTTAATAATTTTGAATCTTTTTTTTGAAATCACACATGAATCCATATTAGCATCCCGAAGACCAATTGTTAACTCTCTTTGTATGACCCCTGCCTTGGCCTCTCTGGGCATTGTGATTTCTCCTTTTCGATGATGAGGGTCTCAAATTGCTTGTTGACTGCTCCTCCAAATTGATGGATTTATCTAAAAAGGAGCAGATTAAAAATCTAACTGGACAGATTTATCGTGAGAGTTCAACAAATTCCAAGGTGGCGACTTAGCGCCACCCACGGCGTCTACATCAGTCCTGATACTTAAATCAGTAGTTCTTAATATAGAGTAATTTATTTCCTTACATTTAAGGGGCAGATATGTTGAATTTGCCTTATAATGTATTAGCATCTCTTTCAATTTTTTTTTAGTTTTCTGGCATTAATAAAGTCTTCTTGTAAATCAACATAACTAAACGCCCTGAAATAAGAATCAGAGTGTGGCTCAAACAATAAATCTGATTTAATACTAACATCAAACCACCTACCTGTTGCAAAAGCATATCCATCTTCTTGGTGTTCTCCCTGAATATAATTCTTAGCAATTCAAGACCAAGCTTGTTAAACATGTCTACTAACTCAAAATATAGACCTAAACTATGGAAGATGCCATTTCAGGACTTCCATGTCCACAATCCTTGTGGAACATAACCTTTAGAAATAAACAATTCTAAATATAAATTATCAAGTTGCGTTTTCTGGCAGTTTAATAAGAAGTTATGTAGGAATACATTAATTTGAGTGACCTAACTTACCTTGAACGGGTATAATGCTGAGTTGTAATGTCGAATTTCTCTGTAGCGAATGGTTGGAATGTCATACAAAACACTGAATGTGACATTTCCGACCACTCTACCACCTAAACAAGTGCTACCATGGGTCAAAAAGGGGGGGATATTTTGTGTTTCGCATATATTGCGTTCGCAATTAGGATATTTTTCTGCACAGCTTTCGAACATTTTCTGGTCGGCCATCCACCGGCCAATAAAATTAATGTATACCAGTTATGTACTTACCATAATGTTCCATGTTTGTTGTCCTTCTTGCTTACATTCTTGCAGGTTGGGTTCGGGGGCGATCTCGGCTCCAACTTGGATGAATATTAAAGCTCAGGAGCTTCCACTGGCTCAAGGCTAACCCCTATCCCATGATGCTCTGGGTCACATCTCCAGATTTTGTTTGCAAGCGAGAGATTTAAACCAACCTAAATCAGTATACCAGAAAAAAAAAATATATATATATATATATATATATATATATATATATATATATATATATACATATAGATGTTTGGCATGAAACCAAAGGATAAACAGAGACTACAAATCATCATAACTATGTACATAAGTAAAGAATTGTCCAGCAGTTCCTGCAGGAACACAGGATGGGGGCAGGAGGGAGGAACGCAAGAATGTAGGTGAGATGGACAACAAACATGGAACATTATGGTAAGTACGTAACTTCTTAATGTTATGTTGTCCTAGCTCACCATAATTCTTGCAGGATGGGATAGCTTCCCTAGCACCTTTATCCCAGGGTGGCTCAGGAAAAAATACTCTTCAATACAGTGAATCCAAAGGTAGACCTGTTCCGGGAGGCCACATCCCCTTTGTAATGAATGATGAAGGTATAAGGTTTCACCCATGTGGCAGCTGCACAAATAGAATCAGTAGGAAGTCTGACCTGAAAAGCAGAGGATGTTGAGACTGATCTTGTGGAATGTCCTCTTATCTTCCCTGGCAGTTGTTTATTATTCTTACCGTAAGAGAAGGAAATGCAGTCAGTAAGCCACTTTGACAAAGTTACTTTGGAAACTGGCAATCCTTTCTTTTTATCAGAAAAGGACACAAAAATCTGGTCAGATTACCTGAGGTCCTTTGTTCTATGCAGGTAAAAATGTAACTGCCTATGTACATCCAACTGATGCAGTTTATATTCTGCTTGTCTCTGTAGTTTGGAAAAAATACCAGCAATTCAATGGATTGGTTTATATTATTGGTTTATATTATTCTCTGAACAGACTTTTGGGAGAAATGAGGGATTAGTTCTCAAGGGTACCCTATCTTTGTGAAAAATTATATAAGTGGTATGAACAGAAAGAGCTTGTAGCTCTGATACCCTTCTGGCAGAGGTTATGGTTACTAAAAAGAGAGTCTTCCAAGATAAATACTTCTAATCACAAGATGATGCGGGCTCAAAAGGTGGTAAAATCAGCGTTGTTAGAATGAGATGTAGATCTCAAGGAACTGGGGATTCTCTGATTGGGTGTCTGAGAAGAAAGCTACCATTGAGGAAAGCTTTACACAACCTATGAGACATAATAGGAACTTGAAATAAAATATAAATAGTAGAACACTAAATAAATAATTATAAAAAAAGGTCCGGTCCACATCCGAATACACTTTATTAGGAGACAAAACAACAAACCAAATTACAAAAAAAGTATTTAGCGCTTTCATCTCCGCTAAGGAGACTTCTTCAGAATACAATTAATTCCATTGCCTAAATTCTTTATAAATTATATTACATCTAGATGTCATGAGTTGTACCACCAATCCATATTCAATATAATAAATTAGTCATTAACATTTAAAGTACTACATTAAAAAATGATTATAAATAACTGCTGTTTGTTGAATAAATAGATAAAAAAATATTAAAATAAAAACACTTTATATCAAATTTCTACAAAATATTCTAAAACATATGTACAATATTTGATAACATACAATTTATGTGATCATATTAGTCTTCTCAATTAACATGGGGGTTATAGATATAGTTTCATTCAACCCTGGGGGAAACATTGCTGCCAATTTCAACTGCCATTCTGTCTCTTTCTTTTTTAACAGATTCTTTCAATCTCCCGCTCTAGGGTTCATACTAATTTTATCTAAAATAACAAATGAAAATTTGGTGAATGAGGAACTCTGAAGGTAGCTGCTGCAGCTCCTTCATCAAAATGTTTTGAAAGAAATTCTAGAATTGCAGTAATAGGAGCTGTAAAAGGTTCTATGTTCTGTCCCACAGCCCAGCATGAAAATCTCTTCCACTTATTGGAATACAGTCTCCTCGTGGATGGTTTGTGGGATGAGGTGAAAATATGAGTCACTGCAGGGGAAAGGGCGTAACACCTGGCTAAGCATGGAATTGGAACAGTCATGCTGTCAACTTGAGGGTTTGGATAGATGGATGGAACTCCCCCAAAGAGTGCATCAAGAGGTATGGATCCAGAATCCAAGGTTCCTCCAGCAGATGGGGCCGAAGAAAGGGGAACCAAACTTGTCGAGGCCAGTAAGAAGCAATGAGCATCATAGTGCTTTTCAACAAGCTGGCTTTCTGCAGTACTTTGGGAATTAGAGAAAAAGGGGGGAAAGCATAGAGAAGTCCCAGGGGCCAATCGTGAACCAGTGCATCCCAGGGTGACTTCCCTGGAGGGGGAATGAGGGGAAAGTAGCTGTGCATGTGGCATTCATGGGTGTGGCAAAAAGGCCGCAGCAAGGATGGCCCCATTTCTGGAAGATCTTTTCCACAATCTCTGTTTTCAGAAATCACTCGTGAGGCAACAGAATAGCTCTGCTGAGTTTGTCTGCTATCACGTTGGATTTCTCTGGGATGTGCGTTGCTATCAGAAAACATTGAGAAGCAATTGCCCATTGCCAAACTTGTTGTGCCTCCCAACATAATGGGTAAGATTTGGTTCCCACCTGCTTATTTATATACCTTACTACTGACATATTGTCTGTCTGAATTGCAACCATCCCCGTGGGTAGAGAGTCTTGAAATGCCTGCAATGCATACAGCAGCACTCTCATCTCCAGGACATTGATGTGCAAGTGGCTTTCATGTTCTTGCCAAAGGCCTTGGACTGTCATCCCCAGATAATGCCCCCCCACCTGATCTGGGAAGTGTCCGTGGTCACTACTGCATTCCATTGGGGAAAAACAAGAGGGCGGCCCTGATACAACTGGTCTGTCTGCAGCCACCAAAGGAGATCTTTTTTTCAGGATTCTGTGATAATAATCTGATGTGAAAGAGGAAGATCTTCCATTGACCACTGAGCAGATATTAACCACTGCAGGACCCTCATGTGTAGCTGTGCTAGGGGAACTAGAAGAATAGCTGCTGCCATCATACCCAGAACTAGCAGCACCTATCTGGCCTGAACTTTCTTATTTGATGTCAAAATTCTGACTTGCTGATGAAGGAACTGTATTCTGTCTGGGGTAAGCTTTGCAGTCATATTTCTTGAATCCAATTCTGCGCTTAAGAAGGTAATATGCTGAGATGGTGACAAAGCAGATTTTTTAAAATTTACTGTGATGCCTAGTCTAGTGCAAAGTGGCATTGTTTCATCGCTCACCCATAGTAGTAGATGCTTGGTGGTGGCAGAGAGGAGCCAGTCATCTAGGTATGGAAATACCCAAAATCCCTGACCTCTCAAGTGAGCCATGACTGCTGCCATGCATTTGGTGAACACTGAGTGCTGTAGTGAGACCAAAGGGCAGGGCTCGAAATTGGTAATGACTGGCTCACAGCCGAAAGTGTAGATGTCTCCTGGATCGCCTGTCCATCTTTATATAGTAGCACACATCCTGGAAATCTATTGAGCACATCCAATCGTCTTTCCCAATAAATGGGAATATTGACTACAGAGTGACCATCCAGAACTTTGACTTCTTCACTGATTTGTTTAGTTTGCTGAGATCTAGAATGGATCTCCAGTCCCCTATCTTTTTTGGAACTAAAAATAATCTTGTAAGTTCCAGACCCAATTTGGTCTGTGGGGATCTCTTGGATGACTGTTTTTCCTAGCAACGAGAGAATCTTTTGTGTTTCATAGTCCTTTTGACCAGGTGGGACATCTGGTAAGGCACAGTCTACTGGGGGGGGGGGTGGAAAATGGTATGTAATAGTCTCTGGATATAATTGTTTGTACCCATTTGTCTTGGGAAATTTCCTGCCAGGTGCTTGTGTTCAGTGACAATCGACCCCCAACTGCCTCCATAGAAGAGCAGGTGGGCCTCCCTTTAGGAGTGCTGGAACGGCTTGTCAGAGAACGTATCTCTGTCGCCCTGATATTGCAGACCCCCTCTGCCATGAGGTTGGCGTCTTCCATTATAAATTCCCCCTCTGCCCCTGAGGGAAGAGTCACCACGTGCATCAGAAAAACCTTTTTGGGACTTGTGGAAACACATCTTTCCACCCTTTTGACCTTTGATAAGGTCTAGTTGGGGCAGAAAAATGGACTCCAATGGCAAACAAGGTTTTTCCATCCTGCTGCACCTGGTCAAAGTATCCTTCACATTTGGTTCAAAAAGGGATGAACCATCAAATGGGGCATGGGTGAAGGAAGACTTGAAGGGTTCGGCAAAATTGCAAAGGTGCATCCAGGAATGTCTCCTCAGGAAAATTCCTGTTGCAGCTGCTCTGCTTGCTCCATTAGCCACATATGAAATCAGTCTCATGTAGGAGTTTATGATGGAATTGAGGGTAGAGAGCTGAGGGTATACTTTGTCCACAGACCCCAAAGCTACGGTTTGCCCTGAAGGGTATCTCCAAGTTCTTTGAGGAGATCCCTTTGAAGTCTCATAAAATGAGTAAGGTAATTCAGTGACCAAAGGGTGAATGCCGCTGAAGGAAAAAGCACGCTTTCCATATCTGTCCATAGTCCTGGATTCTTTGTTAGGAGAATGAACAGATAAGGAGGTCTCTGATAGCTCCTTCTTGGTGGCCATCGACACCACCATCACATCTACAGGTACACCCTTAGTCAAAAATTCCTTCTCTGAGGGAGCAGTGATAAATTTGTTAGGCCGCCTTAGAACAGGCTCCACTGTATCAGGCGATGTCCAGGCCTTACAAGATATAACACCTAACAGTTGGACATATGGGGGAGTCACTGAGGAGGTGGAAGGTCAAGACCCAAAAGCATCCAGGTATACCAATTCATCTTCTGAAGGGTTGGTGGGCTTCCAGCCACCCCTCTGTTTCAAGATCTCAAGGATGTCCACAAAGGAGACATCCTCAGAGGGGGAGTGTGGGGATCCTTCCGACTCATCCAAATCGGTATCAGAAGTGACAGACTCGGGGGAGTCTATGTGCTTCTTCTTACACAGTCTCTTCCAAGGGACTTACTCAGAGGGGTACTCCGGAGAAGTTTCAGAAGAGACAATGCCACCTTCAGGAGCTTCCTGAGATTCTGGGTCTCTGCGCTTGGGAGGGGTTGGTGGTGACAAGATAGACAATGGCACCTGGGAGGGGCAAGAAGTTGGCTCTGAGAGCGGTGCTGTCTGAGGAGACAGCACTCTCTCCATCAGTTCTGAAGAGACAGAAGGCCAACTCCAAGGTGGAGCAGGTGGCTCTGAAACTGAGGTAGGAGCCGAGCTCAACCTAGCAGAGGCACCGAGGGGCAGAGTCAGGTCAGACAACTGTCTGTGCCAGCTCCCCTCCCCAGACCTGACTGGCGAGCATCAGCTCCTAGACTCCTCGACATCGGAAGGAGCCAAGGACATCAGAGCTGAAGACAGAACCAAAGATTCCAAAGGTGGTCTCGACGCTGATGGTTCTGCTGCTATCGGATCCAAACTCTCTGTTTCCAAAGATTCCAGAGTGATTGGAGGAGGAATCGATGAAGGAAGCTTCATATGGGATGGCTCCAATTCCCTTGGGTCCAGAGATGACAACATTTTTGCCAGGGCCAGTGTTCAAAGCAATCTCTTTACCACCTGCTTCACATCTTCATCAGATAAACTCCTGGAAGAACAGGTGGACAAGGAAGGAGATCTGCCACTCTCCAGGATAGGAGATCTCAGTGTTGGAGATATCGGCTCCAATAAAGGAGACTGACTCCTTGATACTTCTGTCAGCTTCATGGACACTTTTGGCACCATAGAAGAAATTCCAGGTCTATCAGAATAGAGAGCTCTCGGTTCCGACAACACAATCTTTTTGGGTGACTCCGAAACTGTAGCTGTTGTAGCCGGTCGTTTGGTTGACTTTGACTGGGTTGAAGAAGAGGAGGATGATTTGGAGCACTGAGAGCTGTCTAAAGCTTCCTGAAAAAGCCCGTTCAACACACCCTTTGCCTTTAATTTATTTCTACACTCATGGAGCACCCTGCTATTGAACCCATGACATATGGTGCAGGAGTCCTGTAAGTGGATGCAGAGAGGCAATAAACGCAACTCATGTGCCCATCTGTAAGAGACATCTTTTGTGTGCATTTATTGCACTTTTTGAACCCTGACTGCTTATGCTCCTTGGGTTCCCTTTCTCTGTCCTTGTCTTTAGACATTATGGCAAGATAGGACAACATAACATCAATAATTTCTCTGGAGATGAAATTTGTTGTGCTAATCACCCCATTGTGAATAGAGTTTAATACTGATGGTACAGTGAAAGAAGGGCAATGAGTGAGCCAGTCATTTAAACTAATTTTCAAACTTGAGTTTTCCATACTAGTCAAATCCACATTTCTTGTAGGATAACAAATGTTATGAGCTTGTATTTAGGGAACATCCATCTCCCTTAAAGCCAGTGAACTTTCCCCACAGATAGACCTATTGAGGGAAGTATTACTAGATAGAAACATACACTTACCTGGTAATGCATTTTCACTATTGCCAGCTCACAAAACTGTGTTTGTGTTGTTGTCTTTGGAAGCTGCAACCATACTATTGTGCGGAATAATGAAACCTGGTGATTGAGAGGCATTCAATGGACATTCTCCAGTGTTGATGGATGCAGGAATTGAAAATGATTGTGAATAGTCCAATCTCTGTGTAAATAACCATACAAGGGGAGTAAGGTGTCCAACAGACTGAGAAAGCTGCTCTAACTTCATAGTGTTAGTAGCCATTAAGCCTTCCCGTAAATTCATCGCCATGAATCCACCAATGAATTCCTAAAAATCAGAGAATGACATCACCTTCAACAATGAACTTATACAAAACCAAAGGAAGGAAACAGTGTATCAGCGCAACTTGTAAAACCAAAAGCTGCAAAAAAAGACAAAATCTTCTGATTTTATTAATAGGCAGTATAGAAATTTGGACTTAAGTGTTGGTTCTGAAAAAGTCCATTACAATAGAGGTGGTCAAAAGTGCTTAACCTTGTATAACATTTACAATAAATTATTGTTTTCACAGTTTATTGGAGTATTTGACATCTTTTGTGCAGCATTTGGCTTTACAAGTGTAAAGCTCCTAAGCTATCAAGGTGCCATAAAATTACTGTCAGATGCTAGGAAAAAGACATTTTTATGGAATGACAACAAGATCATTTTTTTTCACAAGATCTCTCCTTATAGATAAAGCAGGAGAGACATCATTTCTGTCCTATTTGCTTTTTCTTAATCACTAACAATATCAGATTCCATATGAGATAACCAGCCATTCTTATCTTCAGTCATAAGATTTTAAATATTCTATACATATAGTTGAAGAAGCAAAAGCTTCCTTCTCAATCATTTTCAATTTCAAACTGGATTGATTTCCAGTTCAAACAGCTTCATTGATTATGCTAATTTTGGATCATACTTACCAGCCTTTTGACAGGATGGAGTGGTTCAACTGTGGGTTCTGCCTGTGGCTGGACCTGGATTGTGACTAGATGCCTGTGACATTTTTGTCTTTTCTGTTTTATCTGTTCCTGGTTGATTAGTTTCCATTAAGTAGTTGCTCTACACCTAAGCTTAATTTCAAGTTACGCTTCCTACCCTACAGGATGAACTTTCAGATGACAACCTTATGTTCAAAAGCATAATCCTTCAACTACATAGTCACTGTTACTAGCTTTTCAGACATTAAGTTAGCAAACAGTCAGCTAGATATTATTTTTAATAAGACTCTTAGATTATTGAAAAACAACTATTTTCTTTATAAATTTACTCAAATAAAAGAGCTGAGCCTAACATTTTAATACATTTTTATAGCATCTCTGGCTGTCTTATTAAATATGAAGTGAATAAAGAGGAGATATATAAGGGATGTTGTGTCTGTAAAATGGTAGTAATATTTAGACCCGCATGTTTTTATGGATTTATGAATATGATGTTTATACTAGTATCATTGACATTAAGAAGCTACATTAAATCCTTACTTTGTTCAAATATCAAATATACAGGCCTCACATTAAATGCTCTGTTTTTTTTTCTAGCTTAGGTGTATTGTGGTTAGACAAAAGGTAATTGCAGGAAATTTTCTATGTGGCATACTATGTTACATCCATCTTGCAAAAAAAATCTTTTAGAATTGGATGCTCAGAAACAAATATTTATTTTTCTTTTCCTGTTAACATACATAGTTTACTAAAAACATCACTAATATAAGTTTGGTTTCTGCAAGCGACTTACAAAATAAGATAATCATCTTGTATCGGACAGTATTTTATTAATTACATGGCACAATAGATTCATGGAACGTAAATGGGATTCAACCACAAAAGAAAAGAAAAGAATTTTGTTTTTTCACTTTGCCTACACATCTAAGCACTAATGGTCCCTGTATCATTCCTAAGTAATAAAGAATGCTTTATTCAAATGCCCAAACAAGTTTATATCTTAATAAAATAACCTCCCTTCCAATCAAAATTAAAAAAATGTTTGAAAAAATAGGTTTCCTCTTATCCCTATATCAACATCCCTTTTTAATTTATATATTGAACCCCTTTTCCTTTGTCTTTTGCAGAACTCATTCAATTCTATACCCAACATTTACAATACCCCACACCCTTAACTGCACTTACAGATGATTTGAACATATATTTTACCTTACCAAATTCAAATCTACCAAAAATCCTAAATCAAATTGATATTTTCACAAAATTTTCCAGTTTTAAACTTACAAAAGTCTTCGAACTTTCTAAACCTCAACTATAATCTCACAGAACTTATCCCAGCCTTGGAAATAAAGATTAATAACTCATTAATATATCTATAAAATAAATTTTACCATAACACTTGTACATATTACAAAGATAATCTTACAAAGACCTGGACAATTATAAATAATCCTATCCTTAGATGGAATAAATTAATTTTTTTGTTTCTCTCCAAAGTTGCAATGATTAAAATTAGCATTTTACCTATACTTATATTTTACTTCAGCTCTTCTTTCTTAACAAAAAAAATAAACTTTGCTGGTTAACATCATCATAGTCCAGACAATACTCTTTGGTCTGACAAAAAAGTCCTTGTTTACACTTTGAGTACTAACTTAAGAAGATAGATTCCACTTGATGGCTAGCAATATTATGATTTATTGAAGAACACATTGAATCACAGAAGGATAATATAATATGTGAAGAAACTTGATATGATAAGGAAAGTGCTACTTTGAAAATGAGTTCACAGAACACCTCCACTGATGTAGAATTAGGGGTTAGTGATATTTTTTTACAGGTAAGTTACCTTGCTAATTTTATAATTTAGTATGAGTATAGTACTCCGTTGTGTAGACTGTACCCAAAGCATGTGCATGTTCTTACTGTTGTGGATGTATACTTTAACATGTAGTATCATTGGGAAGGACCATAGCAGATGGTTTTCAGAGATCGTTCAGTGTAGACTACAATGCATAAGAGCTGGTATACCTGCACCCTGAATGCCTACAAGCAATAGTAATCTACAAAACATATGTGTACTCACACTGTGGTCCCTTGTAAGCAGCCCACTGCATTGTATTATGGTCCATAATATAACATAATATATGTATCATTATGGTCCAGCTAACGGATGGATGTGGTCCATTCCACTGAACGCCTTGCAGTCCCATTAATTGAAAAACATGTTTCACCAGTTTTCAATGTTTTCTTATGCACATGCATGGACAGAATGTTTATTTTTCACCTAGTCATTCTTCTGTGCATATTTGGTCCATTTCTCAACTCATGAATGTAGCAGTCACCTCCCACTCTTCAAAACATGTGAGGGATATATTTTTTTCTTTTTCTTGTTTTTCCAGGCCATGCAAGGTGTCTTTTGCCTTGGCAAGTTAATTACTTGAGCATTTTAATTCACCAACTCATGGTTGAAGCTACATTGCACTCAATGGCCAATATGTTAACTCATGCCATCATAAGAGGACTTCAAAGTTTATGAGGTTAGTTTGAAATGATACAGGCCTCACTCTAGCAAACAAGCAAGCTCAACAAAAATGATGTCACAGCTTGCTCCCCTGCCATATAGAGGAAAAGTTCTGACTATGACCCAGGTGACCTGAGTTCAATTAGTGGTCACATGCTTGCTGAAGCTGGCATGAGGGAGGAGAAGTGCAATGTGGCTTTGCTGGTTCACCTCCCATTAAGGTTCATGTGTACTGGTGCATGCCATGTGCACATATTACAGTAGTTAAATCCGGTGTAGAGACTACATACCCTATGATAGTACTGACTTCAGCAGGAAAAGGGCTGTCTCACTGGGTTGCATCAGCCATGGAAGCAGGTGACATGCCCTTGCTGACATCCAATGTCTGCTAAACCCATGGTGTGTTTCTGGGCATATGCAGTGGATTAGGGCAGAAAAAAGGCAGCCTAAACACCCCTAACAACTGATTAAATTATTACCCCTTTTGACTAGCTCTCATCCCAGTATATGGTGAAAGAATTGTCCAGCTAACTGAGAGAAAGCCTGATGGCCTGGAAGTAGCAGAGACAAAAGGAAAAACCATCCTCATTCCACTCTCCCAATGCACACCCACATATGCGATCACACACACACACACACACACACACACACACACACACACACACACACACACACACACACACACACACACACACACACACACACACACACACACACACACACACACACACACACACAGATAACACACATGGTCTTATGGATTTAAATTAGGACAACTGTCAAAACATGTAACAGACAATGTCCTTTAAGGCAGTGTTACCTAATGGAAGCAAGGATAATCTGCATTTCATTAAAGTATGCATGCATAATTATTCTTTAAAAAAGAAAATCTTCAATCCAAGTCAACTAAAATCTGCGTGAAATTCTAACTCCTGAAAGTAAAATTCCTTAGTAAAAAAAATAAAAACAGAATATAATGAAATGTATAAATTACAAAAAGCTTAAATATGACCTAAAGTAAAATGATTTATGCATGAGGCATGCCCTCTGACCTCTCATGTAGGATGATGAGCCTCACACACCCCACTTATTTCTGTACTCAAACTCCAAGACTGCATAACACTGGAGAAAAAAGAAATCCTTGGCTGTTCAGAAACTTCCTTTAGCTACAACATAATATGTCCTTGGCGTTAGAATAAGTAGGTAGAGTATTGAACACAACCTTATATATGCAAGCTTAGGGGGCCTGTCCACAGCATTAATTAACTGGCATCATAGCTATCACTTTTGGGCTTTTAGGCTTATTCATCTTTTGCCCAAGATTTTCTCTTATAGAATTGTTGTGAAATCCAAGCTTATGAATCAGAACTTTCACAGTTTTATAATGATATAACAAATCTGTATTAAAATGTCATTAATTTTCACAATGTATATATGTGCTTTGCACTGTATAAATAACACTTTGATTTCCATTAAACTCAGTGCTGAGAGGCCCAAAAATATCTCTGACTGTCTTATACTGTGACAGACACTGAACAACAGTCTAAATATATCTGCCTTCTCAATGACTTTTCTATGGCAGAAAACTAGCATTAAAAACATTTTAATAACTTTTAGCCTGCTTATTTAAAATCACACTATCACTCCTAGGAATGAGAAAGACTGATAATAATAAATATCATCTCAACAGTGCATTTTATGATCCCTCTCATGGAGCAAAATGTGTTTTTTTTTTTTTGGGGGGGGGGGGTTCATACAAGAGAACTAAAATTTCACTTATATAAGAACGATGCTATTTTAATCAAAGACTTAAGTATGTAGTTTTAGATTTCCAAACAGAAGTTCTCTACAAGTAGCTAGTTTCCTGTGAAATGTGTTTCTTTTCATTACTTATCTGTTAGAAGCCCAGTATAATTCCCTGTCTTTATTTTCCCATATCTGTAAAATGAAATTCCATGTATGCATTACTGACATTTTGTTATTCTTGTATAATTTCAGATGGGAAACTGTGCCATCACTCTTTAAGTGAATTTGTTCTCACATAAGTCAGTTAATGGGGTATAAAATGAATGTAAAGGCATCCCCATGTGAGTCTGTTAGCCCCATATTGGGAATATACCTGGTAATTTCTATAGAACAAGCTTAGGATGTACACCCTTTACTCAAGCATAGCCTTAGCCATCAGTATAATATCTACTACCTGGGGATGCGTTTATCAGAGATGCCAGTGTCTGCATTAGGATGACAGGTGACATCATAATTTTCCTGTCATGTCGAGGCTGCATAATGAAATAAAATGCTGCCATCTCTCATAAGAAGCCTGCCTCTGTGCTGTTCTCCTCAAACAACCCTCAGGATCAGCTTCCTGCACTGGGAAATTAAAATAATTACATTCGGCAGAAAATACTTTAATGGGTAACAGCATGCTCCTACTTCACTGTTATTTTGCATAAATTGCATGTATTCATTAAAAAAATAATTTTATTGAAAAGCAAATATATAATAAACCATATCAAAGTTATAATAACATGCATAGGCAACACATACAACAAACAACGGCATAGATAGGCACAATCAAAATTCACATTTTCGTATATAAGAATGATTTCCAGATATTAAAAAAATAAAATTAAATGGTAAGTGCATTGTTACCAAATGCACTTACAGACTTTGAAAAACATTAAACAAGCAATAAAGACAAATCCATTAAAAAATACATGTAGATGCTTTACAAACTTTATACAACTAAATGAGAGAACCGGTGGATAGTAGCTAACCTAAACAGAACAGAAGAAATGACAATTAATGAAGCCAGAATTTTATATCTAGATGAGGTCTAGACCATTATCTCAACCTGAAGATAAGCCTGTGAATCTGGTAATGCAAGTAAGGAGGGATAGATTTTCATCCATTGAAAATGATCACATTTCTAATCCAGCAATAAACAAGTTTAGTAATTCTCAGATCCACTGGCCTAATCCATAATAGACACAATTTAACATTACTCATAATTGGTAAAGATATCTGAGTAGTGTAAGAAATGTCATGGATTATTTCCCATGCTAGGACACTGCCAGACTATGCATGATTTTTTTCTGGGACTAGCAGCACCAAGTCTTGAATCTTTAAAATGGCATCAAAACTAATGGGTAGCAAACTCCACTGCACACAGACCGAAAAAAACAAACAAACGTCTAGGCCATGTTTTACTTTTGTGCCTGTCTTCTAAACCAGATTACAAAAAGTAATAAACAAAATTTTCAGCAAATGTTGTGTAATTAGAAAAATAATAGTATTTTGCTTTAATACTACTTTTTTTATAAAACTTGTACTGTGTCAGTGGCCTTCAAGGAAGTAATGAAAGACAGTGGATAATAGGTCTTTAGAGTAAAGTAGCGTAGCAACAAGGGATGAAGGGGAAACAGAGGCAAGGGCATCCATGCAGAAGACAGTTCTACAAGGAAAGCGGGGAGTGGTACTCAGCCATTTGGGATGGAAAAGGGGAAGAAGAATGGAATGGGCTTGTAAAAGGCATGAAAGAAGATGAGAAAGATATTATGTGCATCACAACGATTGAAACAACCAGTACAGACAATGAGAGGGGTGGATGTAGTGCAGCAGGAGGTGCAAATCTGCAAATAGAAAGAACACAGACATGGGGAAGAAATTGACGAAGGCAACAACCAGTGCAAGGAGGCAGAAGAATAGTGACAAATGTAGTCATCAAGGATAGGGGGTTAGCTCCATGTCTGGAGGTATATAAGCACCAATGACTTCTTCAAACTGGTCAGGGAAATGGCAGAGAGATGCCAGGATGGGGTGAGTATGAGCTGACATTCTCGGAAGTGTTACCTGTGCAAGCAGTCAGTGCACTGCAAAGTTTACTGAAAGGGTGTGGTAGTGAGTGAATGGGAAGGAAAGCAAACTGCTGGGAGAACAGGAACACTTAGAAGAGGGACCAGCTCTTTGCAAAATGCAGGATCCATTTTAGCCTAGAAGGGCTCTGGACAGAATTAAAAATTTATATCTTAATGATTTTATATTTTAACTAAGATGGAAGAGAGAGTTGCTCCAGATACAGAATGGGGATAGGTACTTAGCAGAAAAATGAAAAATGCCATAGTCCACAGCAGAGAGAAGAGAGCAAACGGGGTGACTTATAACCTGGCTGGATAGCATTACTATGGTCTGCCAGGACTCTAGGTATGATGATGTGAGAAATCTTTTGGCAGGAATGCAGAAGATGAAGCTGAGTGTTGCTTTGATCCCAGAAACAAGAGAAACTGACAGATGGGGTGAGACATGATGGTTCTTGGTATAGCCTGCTGAGAAATGACAAGCAAAGTAGCAATATACACAAATGAAGGTATCAAATGTCAAAGCAGAAATGAGGAATGGCATTCCGCAAAGGATGTAAAGGAGTGGGCGTGGTCAGAACCTACAGTAACCACACTGGTGGTTAAGGTGGGTAAACAAAGGAAATCTTGTGGACTGACACAGTATATCATTCTTCATGCGCATCCGTGAAGTAGAAACATAATGTAATGAAGAATAAAGGCAAGGGTTAGAAAGAAGAGGGTACAGTTGTGGGGCATCTGAAATGATGATTAGCACACTGGGAAATCCGAAGCTTCAGGGTAGAGAGGTAACAGAAGTTGGCTGATGTCTTGGACCTTGAAAAGTTCATTACTGAGTTCAGGATTTTATCTTAACCAAGACACAGGGGTCAAGTATGTGCATGTAAAGGTGCCATTAGCCAATAGTGATCAGACCACTGTATGATTTAGAGGGAGGTAAAGATTAAGAACACAAGGGAATCACAAAGGTGAGGAATTTCATGGAAAGATTATGATGAGGGACAGGGTCAAAGATAAGTTAAGGGACTGATCACAAATTTGTGAAGTAAACTAAGCATGGAAGTATGTATGAAACATATAAATATTTTACTTAAAACATGCACAGAGCCCCAAGCCAACAAAGTTGTTTCACATATGAAACATTTCTATAAGATTTCCAACTTACTCTGGGAGGCCAAATGCAGCACAGTTTTAAATGTTCTACTCCCAAGACATAGGTATGCCCTCTTAATGTTTCTTTCACAATACCTCTGTAGTTAAATCTACTGAGAATAAAATTCTCAGGTTTATTCATCTGGCTAATAATAGGTGTCATGACTGTATCAGTCTTAAACAAAGCAATTAGCTCTTCAGCTAATCTACAGCACCTTTTATCCTGAAGACTCTCACTTTTAAGACTATTCATTGAAAGGTACTGTTCCCATGCTCATTAAACTCAACATCACATTCAAGGTCAATCCCTAAGGAACAGTGATGGGCTTCAACAACTGTGGTAACTAAGGTAAAGATCTACACATTATGATGCATACATGTGTAGATATATATATATATATATATATATATATATATATATATATATATATATATATATATATATATATTTATATGCAATGAGATAATATAACAGATAGTTATTGCAAGTATCTCTGTGCATTATAATGACTTTCTTTAAAAGTGTTCTCTGGCCTATATTACAAGAATTGTCAAGTTTTTTTTTTTTCCATCTCTTATATTATCTCCTTGCACATATCTGTATTCATCATAATGTTTTTTTTTAACCAATGCACCCTGTTCTCTATGATAACTATTGTTTTAATGATGTCATCTGTTTCTTACACCTGTACTTTTATATTACTTAACCACTGTAGTTAAGCCCAGACAAAGAAAATAAATAAAAATGGAATTAGTGTCAAGTTTTTTTATTCACTGCTTTCATCCAACAAGACTTCTTTAGAAACATCTAGAACAACTTGTTCAAACACAATGTATATACTAAACCTTCCAATTAAAACACACAATCAGTTCTATTAAAATTCAAAATGTTTAAAGAACAATACATGAAAGTGAAAACTACAAATATTTAATGCATGAACACTAAATTAAGCCCCTGTACTTAATAAATAGCACCACTTGTATACATTCGATCTCTTATTTTTTTTTGTAATTTATATTAACGGAGTCATTTAACCCTGGATACCTAATTACCTGTATTTTAATTTGTCTTTCGGCTTCTTTAACTTCTACTTTATGCCTAAAATATCCTCCCCTTAGGTCTGGTAAAGATAATTCAAGCAGAGAAAACAGAGGGCAGGATTCACAATGCCTCTGTGTAAGAGTTACAAGTCTTACACGGAGGCTGCAGTTAAATGGTGTGACGTCAGCA
Organism: Protopterus annectens; assembly: GCF_019279795.1. Classification (NCBI taxonomy): domain Eukaryota; kingdom Metazoa; phylum Chordata; order Ceratodontiformes; family Protopteridae; genus Protopterus; species Protopterus annectens. The sequence goes on from NC_056729.1 coordinate 8,371,701, forward strand.
TGCCATGCATATTCATGAGGGCATGCTGACTCACACCCAAGGCTAACACGGTCCATGTAAGAAAGTAGGGGGAGTGTCCGCAGGCCGAGTCCTGCAAATGGACACGCCCCTAGAAGAGGAACAGTCCCAAAAGTAAACCCCCACGAGAGAGTCCGCGTAAATGTCAACAAACACAACACAGCACATGCCCCCACAGACTATAAACATAAAATGTAAAAATGAACATGTTATATTCATTTTATAAGTTTTAAAGATGTTTGCCCGTAATTGCGCCCGTTTGCATGGACGTGCCCGTCGCTTAGCCACAGTTAGCAGTCAGTGGAAGAGCATATAAGATCTAAATATGCAAAGTAAGCCAAGAAGCAATAGTGTAGCGGTAGAGACGTCGGCTGAAGAGGAGGCAGTCACGGTTCGAGCCCCCACAACATCAATTTTTATTTCTAGTGAAATAAGCATGAAACAATTCCCTGACATATATGTACATATATAAAATTATATTTTATGTAAAATGTAATGAAATGGGCCATGTATTTTGAAGAAATGTGAGATAATAAAAAAAAAATGTCAGAAGTGTCCATAGCTGAGCTACGCTCTAACAAGCTGAGTATATCTACCCGTAGGTGAGCAATGGTTTAACAGGTGTAAAATGAGTGCCCGGGGTTGAGCAGTGTTGTAACACACTGAAATTGTGTGCCCTTAGCTGAGCTGAGCGTAATATGCGTGCTGACAGCCAAATGACCCGTAACCCAGCGTAACCCGTTTGCGCAGAGCTGCACACCCCGCCAACAAGATAACCGGCGGGCAACGTTGAGCAAGCTGTATCAAAACTGCCTTTACACAGACACACCTCCTAGCTTGTGTAGACAGTCATAAAATAAAAAAAGCAATGGCCAGGCTCGAACTCAGGATACCATGCACCATAGTCAAAGTACTGAACCACTAAGCCATGACAGTTGCTCTTAGAAATGCAGTATTAGCATATATATAGGAATGAATGGAAAGAGAAGCATGACAAAGCAGGTTTTGTGAAGCTGATTTTCCAAAATGGCCAATCACAGATAAGTGTGGGAAAGACGGCATATATAAGCCCCATAGGTGGGAATACATAGCATAACTGATTGTGGAATCGATTTGCAGTCAGGATGGCAGTTGTAGGAGAGGGTAGTTGCTTCCGAGCACAGAGGTGGGGCGTTGAGGAGTCCATGATCATGAGGCCCAACTCATGCAGGGCCAGGTCCTGTGGGGAGCATACAAGGCTGAGACGTGGGACCTGTTGGCACATGATCTCACCAGTGCCACAGGAATACCATGGACTGGTGAACAGGTCCGTCACCACCATGCGGACCTGAAGAGAAGGAAGCAGGACCAACTGAACCGTTGGATCCAGGAGGCCATGCAAATGCCCAACACCCCACTACTGAGTAAGTTACATGTAATTATTTATGTAAGAAATTAACCTAGCTGATATTATGGAGTTGTGTATTCCAATATTACTTCATTTATATTACAGCTGCAGGTGTCCGTTCCATGAATCGTCGAGCCTATGCTGATAGGCTTTTGCGGTTGCGCCACCAGGCAGGTTAGTAATTCTCTCCCTGTAACTGTTAAAAAATATAAGTATGACAGCTTGCAAAAGAGTGCAGTGTAGTCACTTATTAATAAAAAGTTCAAGTACCAGTGTAAGAGAGATTCTGCTAGCACTGTGTGATTACATACGTGTGATGCAGCCTGTAATCCAAAAATAAAAATGAAACAAGTCTGAAATAAAGATGTTCCACCTGTAATGTAATAGTACATAACCTGCAGCAGGCTGTAAATTACAGCTACACAAGCTGAGTACAACACATGTGTGAAATATATCCCCGTTTAAAATCTGAAACATGACACAAGTGAGACTGTCAGACAGGATTGTTGTAACCAAGTAAAACATGTCAATAAAGCCTAGAATTAAGTACCATCCTGAATTGTAAAAATAAAGCAAGTGAGAGTGTGAGAAAGAGGTATGAATCCACCAATAAAGTTGTAATAACTCCTGAATAAAGTATACTGCAGTCAGTACAGAATGAAATGAATGTGACAGGCACAACCAAAGAGTGAAATGTGTGCAATAAAGTATTGAAGTTGGAATGTCTGTCCCACAATTTGGATATGTTGTTGTACCTTTGCAATATGCAGATAGTATGGTTGTATGAAATACCAAACATCCACAGTTGTCTAGAGCCATATAAATCAAATGTAGCAGGATGCTGTAGCTGAACAGAGCCAGATATGAATGTGTATGAATAAAAATGCAATGTATATTAATGTAGCAGTAACATTCCCATCACCAACATGCCTAAGTTTACACATAGGAAACTGTAGTCAGACCTGTAGGGTGTATATATCTGCAGCTAGTAGAAATGTACAGCATATGTTTAGGTATTTGAAGTTGTTAATGAAATATTTCTTCACCATACCCTATAACCACAAATAATCCATTCCACATGAAATGGGTATGTGTATTCACAATTAATTCCCCTGGACATTTGTCCTGTTGGTTCATACATATTTGCATGTACGTTGATGCATGTGCCCTGTTCATACATCCAAACCTGATGGCCTGTTGCAATCAAGTCAACGCTGCATGTTGTTGGATTGTGTACTGTTGTTCAAATTATGCATGTGTTATGCTTGCTGTTCAATGGCTTGAACTTATGGGTGCTTGGTTAATGGGAATACTAATGCATGCTGTTGCAACTAATTGTGAATGGTATTGTTCGTTACTAACCCAAACTGTCATAAAATAATGCAAAACATAGGACGACAGGGAAGGCGGGTTCCAGCGGACCCACCTCTCCCACCTCAGCTGGCGAGTGCACCTGGCATTAGTGCCCAGGCCGGACCCTCCTCCGGTGGCCCTGTGCCACCTGCGGGTGGAAGCACTGCAGGGGATGGGGCTCGTCCCCCCTCTGCAAGCATGGCCGGAGGAGACCATCCACTCACCCTCCGTAGTGTCCGGACTGTGGTGCGTAGGGAGATCAGACATTCTGTGCTTGTGCCCCTATGCCAGCTTGAGGCACGGGTGGCACAACTCAAGGGCGTGCCTGCTGCCTGTCCTACACAGCCCCCAGCACAGCCCTGTCCTGGGCAGTGAAGGCACAGTGGCAACTGCTCATGGGTGGGGATCTCAGTTCCACTCTTGCCATCTGTGGGCTCATGGGCTCGAGATATCCAAACATCCGTCCCCTCAATTGTGTTTCCCCCCCACATGTGTCATACACCACCCCTGTATCCATCTTGTTTGTCTTGTCTGTTAACCTCCCCTACCTACCTCCCCAGCTATACCTACTTCCTGTACCTGACATTCCACTCTCACCTGAAAAAAAAAAAGGGCACTCTGTTCCCGCAAAAAAATTATGCCCCATACATAGCTGCCCATTTCGCACACATGTCTGCTGGACATGTAAACTGGCAATTACAACTGGCTGTACAACAAATATTGTTGTCCTCACCCCTCTCTCAGGGGTGGAAGGTTTCAAATTTCACACCAAATTACACACATATGCACAGCTGTTGCTGATAAAGAAATGGGCAGCTATGGGCCTTTCCTACATCCCTCCTGCAAATCTCGAGCTTGTTTTTCTACTGTCCTACCCTCTTTGTGCCCCCTTTTTCACCACTTTCCTATCTCCCCATTTTCTTTTCTTTCAAAGAAATTAGCGCAGGTGTGCACGAGAGTAAGCACTTTTAAGCAGTTGTAAGCAGGTGTGCGCTTGTGTGCGCTTAGCTAAGCGTGTGTGCGCGAAGCTAAGCGACAGTGCACATGCGTGAGCTCCGTGCAAACCAGCGCTAACACGCTTAACACTGCTTAAAAGTGCCTTAGTCACTCTGAATGAGAATGCCTGTAGTCTGCTCAGAAGCAAAATAAAATCCCACTGTCAGTCCCGAACCCAGGACCTTGGAAACAGTAGTCTGCATGAATTACCACTAAGCCATGACTGCTATACAAGAACATTGTGCTGAAAGAAATATATCATGAAATAGTAGGAATTAATGTAATGGGAATATAGGAAGTCTAGTACACAAAGCATGTCATGTATATTTACTGTCAAATCTAGTGGATTTGTAAAATATTACTGTATGAAGAGAAACAGCCATGCTAGTTGGTAGCTAGTAGGTAATACTGTCACAGTAGCACCTTGCAAGCCACACACATACTCAGAGCAGGATAAACACTGCCATAGTTTAATAGTTAAGAGCCCAGACATAGCAACTGTGACTGAGTTACAGGGATGTCCCTGATTTGAAAACAAATGTCAACTGTGCCCCACTGACTCCCTGTGAAATGTACTAACAGTAGGCAGAAAGGTGTTACAACACATGCAATGGTAACTATGAATTACTGAATGTATGCACCACTTGCACGTCACAAATGGTGTAGTAATACATATGCTCAAAATAACCCACAGTCACAACTGCAGAATATCAGAATATTTCATGGGTGTATCCCACTGATGTGTACCATTCCATGAGGTTGATAAAAGATGCACCTGAGAGTATCTGAGGCCTGCTCAGCAGCATAATCAAATACCCTTCTAAGTGTCAAGGCCCACACCATTGCCAGACCACACTGCATGCAGTACCACCCTACCACAACAAACACATAGGGAATTGCTGCTCAAACAGATATAGCAAGCATTACAAACTGTGAATGTAAATGGAAAATAGGAAAGCCATAGCAACACATTACAGTAAAGACACCTAGCAGGCATACAAGGAGTGAATGTAAAGGGAAAATATTGAAACCATAGCAACAAATTGCAAGAGCCACTGCTATATACCAGTTACACCACAAGTCCCACAGGAAAGCACACACACCCATATACACAGTATTACTAGTCGTAGGTGTCAGTTTACATACACACTGAGAAGAGGAAACTGGAGGAAGGAATACTCAGGTTACAGTACAACATGTATTGTAGTGTCTACAACACAGCCTGAAATATGAGAGACATACCAACCCTTACACTCACAGAACAGTGTCCACAGCATACTAGCATGGTCCCCACCCTGATAATCTGAAAGGGCTACGCCTACCTAACAAACCTTTTTATAGCACTGTCCTGAAATCACAGTGAGAACTGCAATCACTACACAACAGGCTGCATGCAATTAGTAAATGCTGGCTAACAATTGGTGCAGAGGCCATCACATGGACATGTGCAGATACCTACAAAAGCATCCTGTACTCCCAGTCCACACATGCAATACTTTCATTGCACCCTCTGGAGGTAGAGACAGAGAGAGAGAGAGAGAGAGAGAGAGAGAAAGAAAGAAAAAAATATATAACAACAAAACAAACAAGTTGTCATCACAACCTGACACTGCCAAGGCAAACTGAAGCTGGCAAGAGAATCAGCAGCAGGCCAACTATCAGAAAGCCAATGCAAACAGCTGTAACAACCACAGGTAATGTAAAGTACTAATATAATAGTCTACATACTGTGAACCCTCCATATGTGTTATTGGTCTGTATCTATGTATATGAAGATGTGCATAGGGCAGGGGACATACTGCAACTGTCACTGAAGGCTGTATATACATATGTATGTGAAGGTAACTATGTGCACATATCAATGTAGGTTGTAGTGCAATGTACAATGTAGGTTGTACAGTAATGGATGTTCATCAGTACGTTAGTGTGTGTATACATATGTGTAAATAAAAAGGTTTATATATATATATATATATCTATCATATGTATACGTATGTATATCGAGATATGTCTGTATATATATATATATATATATATATATATATATATATATATATATATAAAATATGCATATATGTATACATAGATAGAGAGGGATGTAGAAATACATAGACATATATAGATAGATAGAATATGTACATACATATATATGTAATACACACATACATATATAGATATATGTAGATACATATACATATACAGACAGATCTGACTGTCTACAGATATATCTGTATATGACTATCTCTCTCTCTCTGTCCCACCCCCTCTCACTCTCTCTCTCCCTCTGTCTCTCTCTCTCTCCCCCTCTCTCTCCATATCTATATCTATATATCTATATATCTATATATATATATATATATATATATATATATATATATATATTATATATCTATATATATATATATATATATATATATATATACATATATATATATATATATATATATATATATATATATATATATATATATATATATATATGTATATATATATATATATATATATATATATATATATATATATATACACTGAGTGAGGCACATGTGTGCAGATGTATTGCAACAGGTGCCTGGTGACAAAGGCATGGAGTGAACACCAGTGTGGATACTGGAGTACCATACCCCATTCCAAAACACTTACACCAGTAACCACCACATATGTGCATGCCTGCCCACCACTGCATGTGTCAGGGGGGAACAGGGGCAACAAGTATACAATAGGCTCCCCATTGATATACACAGTGGCACACTAGTCCTGTAATACCTGTACATGGTATGTGTCAGCAGACATGGTGTGTTAGCTATGGACATGTAGGTCACTGTACCCCTCTACACCCCACAATGTCCTACACAGTATGTACCTTCCATGACAGCTACAGATATGGAGAAGGACACAGTCATATGTAAGAAACTGTGACAATGCACTCAAACACATTACCTATGCAGAGTGACTGACAACACCACAGAGCGCACCCATACTACCTACATAGAGGTTACCACTGCTGGATATACATAGTTAAGTCACACCCATGACAGTTGTCCAACAACCATGGTAACACCTCACAACATCCACAACCCAAATTACCTATGTCTGTCGTCCTTGTTACCGCAGTAAAGAGCACATGGTGGAGGTACAGGTCCCTACCCACAGATAAGACATACCCTGGAGTAAACCACACAGCATTAAGAAGCAAGGCTCCCCATGAGTAGATGTCAGACATACCCCTGCTGAATGTTATGTAGATAGGTAATATGCCATATGAGTCACCCTGTGTAACTGTTTGACAGGAGCAGGTACGATCACATCACATGTGTCACAAGGGGAAGGGTAGCATAACAGTATGCTGCTGTAGGCCCAGGGCCAATAGCATACTACCTACCTAAGACACAATGCACACCCACGAACCCATTGCAAACCAACTATGTGAGGTGAAATGAGTGTGCCAGTGACTGGGTGCATGTTATGTAATGGTGTGATTGCTCACCATGACTGTCTGTCATGGTAGTGTGTGTCCTTGGTGTAAGGCTAGAGACAGATGTGTGAGGTATTGTGATCAAAACATACTACATTGCCATATGTTGTGCTGTGTTACCCTGTATGTGACTGTGGTGTAGGTAGGGTTATGGCAAGTAAGAGTAGTGTGCATTACCAGTGAAATATGTAATGTGCATTGCATGCAGTGCATGGGTTGATAATGTTCCCCATACAGTACCTTGATACAAACCCCCAGTGTGAGGTTGTGCATTGGACCTGAACCAGTGTGCTGACTGCTGGAGTATACTAGTCTGTCATATGGAGTGTGCCAGGTACTGTTGCACAGTTGTCGGCTGAGCACTGATATCTGGTCATTTACATGTGTACCCCCCAATAGACAGACAGATGCTATATATGGGGGTTAAGTTATATCACTACAGTCAAGTATTATGTGTATTATGTGTGCCACATTTTGCTGACATATATTGCTGACATATTTTTCTTTTCCTTTTCAGGGCTATGGTTCACCAGCGAAACCCTACCTACTCCGCTGCAGAGGATGAGGAGATACACCAAAGCCTGGTGCGGGATTTCACAATACTCTTTTCCCGCACCAGCCAGAACAAGCAGGAGAGGGCTGCACTGTGGCAAGACCTGGTCCGTTGGGTAAATGACATAGGTATGCATAACCGGACATATGAGCAGGTACGCCATCACTGCAGTGATTTAATTAGAAATGTCCATCAGTGTGCATCGGATATCCACAGGCAACAGCTTGCCACAGGTGGTGGGGCGGCTATACATCCCCCCCTCACCAGACTGGAGGGACTACTCCTAAGTTTTGTGGCTCCAGCCCAACAGCAACAACAGCAGCAGCATACATGCATAATGATGGAGGCTGGAGCCACCCAGCAGCAGGACTCGGAGCATGCAGGTAACATGCCATATGTATAGTGGACTGTTCTGTACACTGTTAGTTTATGCATGTGTGATGTGTGTCCTCGGTTTGTAGCTGTTATCTTGGTAATTATTGTGCAAGAGTGATATTCTCAATATCAGCAGTAGACCTGTGGAAGCAAACTGTTGTACTACTGAACTGTATCATACTCACAGTATCAATGGCACAGTTGTGCCCACTGACAATAAATGTCTCATTTCTGCAGGTCCCTCTGGTGTAACAGCAAGGCAGCCTATCCATGCTGGTGAGTGTGTAATAATAATACCTTCAATACTCTTGATACTAATAGTAATAATAGGCTGAAGCAGTAGTGCTATGTGTTTGATTGCAGGTGTGTTTGTGTCTGTGTGTATATACTGAGGAGTGTGCATGTGTGCATGTGCACCTGTGTGCATATGTGCATGTGTGCATGTGTGCATGTGAGCATGTGTGCATGTGTGCATGTGTGCATGTGCACCTGTGCACATGTGTGCATGTGTGCATGTGTGCATGTGCGCATGTGTGCATGTGCACCTGTGTGCATGTGTGCATGTGTGCATGTGCACCTGTGTGCATATGTGCATGTGTGCATGTGTGCATGTGTGCATGTGTGCATGTGTGCATGTGTGCATGTGCACCTGTGTGCATGTGTGCATGTGCACCTGTGTGCATGTGTGCATGTGTGCATGTGTGCATGTGCACCTGTGTGCATGTGTGCATGTGCACCTGTGTGCATATGTGCATGTGTGCATGTGCACCTGTGTGCATGTGTGCATGTGTCCATGTGTGCATGTGTGCATGTGTGCATGTGCACCTGTGTGCATGTGTGCATGTGCACCTGTGTGCATGTGTGCATGTGTGCATGTGCACCTGTGTGCATGTGTGCATGTGTGCATGTGTGTATCAGTGGTGACATTGTGTACACATTGTAAACTGTGTTTCCTGTCTTACTCCCACAGGTTCTGGTGCTGCTCTGGTGTTGTGCAGCAGGGAACCTGAATCAGCTGCCGTGGATAGTGATAATGATGATACCTGTGTAATGGCACAGGGAGGTGTGCCAGGGTCCATCATTGGTCAGCCAATTGACAGTACACAGCTGTCGACCCCATCAATGCACACAGTCATCCTGCCAATACATCATTTGTCACCAATGTCCCTAGGTGATGGACAGGATACAGTGGGCATTGACCAGGGTAATGTGGTATCGGTGGCACATGTATCACCACACAGCAGCCATGGCCAGGGTCCTGACATGGTGCCACACAGGCAGATGTCCAGGGGTTCTCATGGGAGCATCCGTGGGCATACTGCCCCTGTCAGACGTGCCTACAGAGGTCTTTCAACCTCAGCTATGTTTCGGGCTATATTGCAGGCACATTCACGTATGGAACGGTACACCAGACAGGGTCTGAGGGAGCTGAGAGCATGTCGCACAGCTATAAATGACAGTATGTGTGATGTTGTGGCTGCCATCCGTAATTTCACCGAGGTCATTGACAGACGTTGGGGGGACACATTAGATCTGTTCCACAACTACATGTCCATGAGCCAGGGCAATGGTGGGCGGTTGAGGTGTCGACGTGGGCGTATGCCAGCAACAGCAGCAGCTGGCAGTTGTTGCAGACAACAACAGGCCCTGCGGCCACTCCCATAGTGCCAGCAGCAGCCCCAGTGATGCTGGGTCTGTGCTGTCATCAGACGGCTCCAGGAGACCACATGCAAGTGGCTCTGGACAGTCCCAACAGGGACCTGTCTCCAGTCACCAACCACCTGCTTCTGATGACAGTACCCAGTTTGGCTTAGTACCTGATATGGTCCGTAGCACCCCTGCCAGGCACAGGTACCGTGTCAGTGGCCAGAGACAGTGATCTGTATGACCTGGCAGGTACAGTCTGTGGCTGTCCACAAACACCTGTATATGGCAGCCATGAGGTGGAACTGTGTGCATGCATACACACATGCAAATTGATAACACCTAGGGCTACCGCATACACGCACACACTGCATCAACATTGCCCCATCTTGTACTGCTGTCCCTCACCAACACACACACACACACACACACACACACACACACACACACACACACACACACAGACATGTCAATTGGTTGTATCAGTGGCAGACTCAGGCATACCAAGTACACACCCTGTGCATATGATGAAACTGTGCCACCTCCTGCAATCTGTAACATCGGTGCAGGAACAGGTTAACATGGTGCTGATGCACCGGGTGACTACATAGAAGTGTAGTAAAAGTATCATGTTGTCAACAGTGCAGTGTAATGATATCATTGTGGGTATATCCCAGCATGCCTGATGCAGTAACAGTATGATTGTCATTGTATTGTTTTGTACACCCATAGTAATTACCATAGTGTAATGTCTGCACATCTTTGCATACTGGTGGTGAGGCTGTCAACAGAAGGCCACCTACATAGGTAGCACAGGGGATAAGAAAATGTAAGTATTGATACTCAATGATGGACATGTCAACTGCAAGTTGCATGCTGTCCACACTCGACTCTGCAATGAGGATGTTTGAGGATGTTGATATCTGTGCAGTAATACACAACAGGTTCAAGACTCACAAGAGCACCCTAGCACTACAAGGTCACACCTCATACCATGCATGACAGCCCCAAAACACAGAACTAACTATGACAGGAGGGAGAGTCTCCATACATGTCAAGGATACTGTGGTGCCAGGACAGGTAGCATACATCCTACTAAGTCTGGAACTGCTGAGTGAGGGCTCAGTGTCTGTTATTCGAAATGTGTATTAGTTCAGGTATGAGCACTTGGGTTTCAGGCCAGTTATTCTACATTACGAAGGTACATGGTCTGTACACTTGTGGGAGGTGAGGCTGGACCCTGCCCATCTGACCTGTGAATTTCTGGGTACAGGCTTATAGTGCCTGCATATTTGCACTGTTACCTACTGGAAGTTGTACACCTTCTTTGTTGTAGCATAGTCTAGATCCAGGCTTGCTGACTGTAACTTTGTTTGTATGCATGTTTGCTTGTTATTTCCCTGAAACACTGATTCCACCTGCAATGCAGATTTACAGTGCCTCTGTGGATCCCTAGTGACATCTGTATTGCTTACTGTACTGATGTCCATGTCTCACTTGACAGAACTTCACTGTTTGTCCTGTTTGCATGTAAGTTGCCTGTAACATATTGCATATGACTTACCTGGCATTTGCTCACGAAAGCATTTATATATGCCAGCACTAACAAATCAGAAGCACTACATCCTCACATACTCACCTTGAGTACCTTGTTCCCCATTGGCCCTATGTGTTGTTAATTATTATGGGATTCACAATACTATGGTAGCATGTGCAGAGGTCACTTGTCAATCTCCTCTCTGGTCCAGTTGGTGAATCTGTGAGTCATGTGGCAATATTACAGCTGCCTCATGTACACAGACAACCCTCTCTCCTTCCCATAAACTTACAACACATGTGAGAGATGCAACCACATAGCCAAACTGGGGGCTAAGCTCTCTTAGCTCAGTACTGGCATAACCTGTCAGGTGGAGTGGGATACTACAGTGAATACAATACCAGTCTCACATAGACCTACCACGACAGCAATCCAGACACATAAACACACAGGAACATTCTTGGAGTCTCAGAATAGCATCCTGCCTGAGCAGCAGACACCTGTGAAGCAGACACACAAGCAAACATTACGCCAGAACAGAGCACATGCAACACATAGCTCACAAAGCCTGTGTGCCAAACAGTCACAGCCCGTATGGCTTAACAACACACCTGCTACAGTTGTAATAGGTACCTCTATCATCAGGTACACTGAGGTCCCACTCACCAGGCTGAACAAGGAGAAGGTCACGGTGAGATGCCCGTCGGGCACTATGATCCACCACATAACACAAGCATACAGGTCACTCCAAGGCATGTACAAATATGACTCAGTCATTGTCCGTGCCAGTGTGAATGACCTGTGACGTACCTCCCTGGACTACATGATAGGGGACATAGAGGGGCTCTCTGAGCATGTGGCACAGGCTGGTATGACCCTGACCTTGAGTAGCATCTTACCCTCACCAAGAATGCTGCCACAATATGTAGACAGGATGATCAATTTCTACAATTGGCTTATGTTTCCATGACATTCAAAGGGGATCCAATATCTGTCAGCGTGGGATTACATGCTAGACAAGCCACGTTGCTTTGCTAGGGACAGCTTGCACCTGTCACCCATGGGCCATTGTATATTGGCAAAGGCTCTTGTTACACACATAGTGCCTTTTTATGCAAGGCTCAAATTACATACCCACCTACACAGGTATCACACGGGATAGGACACTAATAGTAATGCTATTCAATGCCAGCAGTGTAAACCTCAAGATGCATGCACTGGAAACTGTCCTTAGCATGGAGAACAGCAATATCTGTGCAGTAACAGAATCCTGGTACAAGGCTCCCAGGTGCATCCCATCACTGCCAGGTCATACCTCATACCATGCTTGTTGTCCCCTAAACATGCACCAAACCAGAACAGGGGGGGAAGTATCCAAAGGCACCACAGATACACACACCTCCAGGTTGGTGGCACAGCACAAAGCATTAGAGCCTATCCATGTGCAACTAACAGTGTGTTAGACTGCCTTCAGGTTCATAGCCTGGCACACACCACCCTCCCATACACAGGAAACCCACTTGGCCTTCCTGACAACACTGGGAATATGACGGTCTCTACAAACACCATTATATGGGTGGACTGCAACTACCCAAACATAGAGTGTGAGCATTACTCTAGCTCCAAGACCCTAGCTGAAAGATTCCTAGCATTTATTCACTGAATTGCTATGGAAGAACTTGTTACCACTCCCACAAGAGGTGAAAACATGCTGCACCTGTTCATCAACAACATGTGAACTATATGCTCCAGACCAGACGTGTATCCCTCGCTGGTAGGATGACACCATATACAACTCACACTGTATATTCACATACCACATGCAGCCCCTGCACAAAACACCACAGTCATAAAGTTGTCTAATGCAAATTCCATGTATTCACATGAGGCAGGCTTCAGACATGGGAACTATTGAAGGTCACAGATACATATGTCTATGTGGCACACACATACATCATGTGTGCATTGACATTACTGATATAATCTATGTTGTGCAATATTGGGAACAACACCCCACACACATGAACAAACTGTGTGACAAAAACACACATGGCATTTGTAGGATACAAACCCCTACCTAACTGTGTTATGACACTTGTCAGAGACGCAGTAGCAGCGCATGCTATTTGCATTACTGGGAAGCTTGCTTTCTCCTGCTGTACTTATAGGGTGCTGACATCATCAGTGTTTAGACAGTGGAATATGCAGCATGTGGTGTGTTGTACTAGTTGCCAAAAGGGACATATCTCTTACACATAGAATTGCACACACACTACTCCCCCCACCCCACATTCACTGAGCACTTGCAGGATTCAACCGCCTACCTAACTATGTTATGACACTTGTGAGAAACGCCGTAGCAGAGCATGCTATTTGCATTACTGGGAGGCTTGCTTTCTCCTGCTGTACTTATAGGGTGCTGACATCATCAGTGTTTAGACAGTGGAATATGCAGCATGTGGTGTGTTGTACTAGTTGCCAAAAGGGACATTTCTCTTAAACATAGAATTGCGCACACACTACTCCCCCCCCCCACATTCACTGAGCACTTGCAGGATTCAAACCCCTACCTAACTATGTTATGACACTTATGGGAGACGCAGTAGCTGAGCGTGCTATTCAAATTACTGGGTATCATTTGTGCTCCTGACATATGTATAGTGTGCTGACATCATTATCTATGAAGAGGTATGTACATCTGTTACTATCCATCAGTAAGGGGGAGAGCATATATATGCATTAACTTTGCAGAGGCACAGTGGCCTACTGTACTGCGGAGGCAGACGCCAAATACACTGTGGATAGCCTTCTCTATTCCCTAGGGACAACAGCCTAGTATTGAACTCTACGGCCATATGTTTACCTGTCAGATGCAAATATCTGTTGCTCATAAACTGTTTGTGGGTCTTTATTGCCATAGCTTTCCCTATCTCTATGAACAACTTGTTTACTGTGGCAGATGTTTGCATATGAGTGGGATCCAGTACTTTATTTATGTCTCTGTTGTAATTTCACTGTGTGCACTGGGCAGATTTCTGTATTGTGGGAGGTTCCTGTGTTAACACATACAAATGCCAGATATGTGTGTGCAATTGCTGAACTGTGACATGGCCTAAGTGTGTGAGCATGCCCAGTTCACAGTTTATATGGCTTCTTGACTGACACGTCTCATTTATCTAAGTGTGCGAGCATGCCGTGTGAACTTTCCATATGTTGAGATCTGTGGTCCACCACATTTGTGTTTGTGTGTGGACTTCATCTATATTTCACATGTACAGTTGAGTGTTGGACGTCAGGTTGTGTTCTTACTGCCCAACTGCTTTGTGTCTGAACCTAACAGGCATTATGTTGTGCCTGCAGGGTTGCCATGGGATAGTTTGCATACAGTTGTCAACATCCTTTCATACTGACAAAACAGTGTATTGTCGTATAGTGTACTGGTTCAGTACTTTCACTGTGGTGGACAGTATCATTGGTTTCAGTCCTATCACTGCTTGTAATATTTATAGTGAGCACACCAGACTGGTTGAGGGCCAGTTGTGCAGATATGACCATGTTGTGTTTTGTTCAGATATGGACAACATAGAACAAGATTGTCCGACATTGTTAATGTATTCCACAACTTGTGTGGACAGTGACAAACAATGGCCATGTGCCCTAGGCCATTTGTAATGCTAATCAGAGAGTGTTTGTCCTTCAACACACATATTTACTGGTGTTTGCCATGACATATGTCAAGGTTAGTGTGCTGTGCCTCTGTCTACCCGTGACATACAGGTGATATCCAGGGAACACCTACCATCTCCCATCCAGTCATCATGATTCCTCTGGATGACAGTCAATGAGGGGCTCCCTGGATAACCTGTACTGGGTGTTTAGTCATGAGTGGAGTGAGCTTCTGGGTTATGGACCAATCGGTACAGCATGTCCTGTTTATGTCTGTGCTGGGGTTCAGGCCTGTCATGTGCATAGGTCACCAGCATTCAGATTTTACATGGTGCCAAATGTCCATTGATTCCAGCTTGGTCATGGCTTTATACATCAGGCACAGATCACCTCTAGCCAGGCGTATGGCACTGTGTAGAGCTGCAGTTTGTTTAATCAGGCAACACATGGCATCTGTTACAGCTTTGAGATCCTCCTGGTGGGGTATTTGTGGGGTCTTTCCAGTTGATACAGGTGTCTGCTAAGGTACATCCCACAAGGGCCATTGTACGCAATTGTGAGGCTGCTGATGGATGACTGGAGAGGCACAATGACCTACCCTGACCTAGCTGTGCTTACCTTCATGATTAGGTGGGTATATGGTATGTTTCTGTAACCACTACAGACACATGGTTGTCACATGCAGGATATCTATCACCTTGTGTCCCCAGGTCTCTTATTGCTCCTGATGTACTTAATGGGTTAACACCTATGTGGTAATTTGTGGCCACGTACTGTGTTTCCACAGGGGATGACTATACACTATTCTGCATTTAGCTTGTTGACATGGCTGTGGCACCACTTGTCTGTTTCTATGTGTGCCTTTTGTAGGATGCTTGTGTCAGCTGGAGGGTCCGATATGGTGGACAGTTTGTAGTCATCTGTGAACCTGTTCAGACAGAGTCCTTCCATGTTGGCCTGTACCTGTGTGACATATATAGCATACAAGAGAGGTCCCAGGACCATGCCTTGTGGGATGCCAGTTGTACCTGGTTTGTAGTCTGACATGGCTGCAGCATTTCTGACCAGGTCAGTTCTGTCCTTTAGCTGGTTTGCAACCCATCTACTTGGATAGGGGTTTTTAGTTAGGCTGGTGAGCTTATCTGTACTCAACAACTGGGGTATTGTATGGAAGGGTTTAGCAAGGTCCAGATAGGCTGTGTGAACCACATTCCCCTCATCAATGGCCTTGGTGCGTGTTTCACATGAGTCAGACATGTTTAAGGGGCAGGATCTGCCCTATGAAATCCACACTGGGTAGGGTCCAATGTCTGTAGGTACCCAATCTCGTTATTCCTGGGGTCCATGATCATCCTCTCCATTACTTTGCCGACCAAGATAGTCAGGGTTTAGGGGTGATAGTTTGCAGTATCCATTCAGGCACCACCTTTGTGGTGAGGGACCACTGTTGCTGTACACTGCTCTTTGGGTACATATCATGTGGTAAGACTGAGAGTGAGCAGTAGTGCTATCTGGTGTTCCATTCTTCTTACAGTACTTGCTGGACACAACCCAGGACACCATCTGGTACCATTGATGCTGTGTGGTTTGCTTTGTAGATGCTGGCTGTTACCTCAGCATCTGCAATGTCAGGGGGCCAGCACTCTGCTGGGATAGATATTTGGCAGTTTGGTGCTGGTGGGGAGTTTGCAAAGAATCTGTTAGGTTGGATGTTGGCAATGTGTGTGGGTTTGGTGTATTGTTTGTGATATTTGAGTACTGCAGAGCATATCTGTGGATTATCACCATGGTTCCTACCATCAGTTAGGACAGCTGTGTGATTATCCTTTGTGTTCTGCACAATTTGTATCGTCATAGGTTCATAGGTTCATACTAGGCTATCTGCCCTGACCATGTTTGAGCATAGACAGACTGTGTGTGGCTTTCGACACCCCTTGCAATGTGCATATTATGCCCATTTAGGGTTTACTTTACTAGATGTGACACAGAGATGGCCCCCAGTGTACACCTACTATCTCCCATGCACTTGACCGGATTTCTCTTGTTGAGTATGAGTGTGGAGCTCAGCCTATCATGGACTGGGATTCTGTTCCAGAGTGTAAGGAGCCCCTGGGTTATGAATCTGCCCCTCCAGCACATCCTATTTATCTATGTGTGGAGGTTCAGATATCTCACTGTGGTGTCTCTGCTGGATTTGGAGTTTCTGCAGTGGAGCATGTCCATTCATTCTGGATTGGACATGGCCTTGTACATCAGGCATACATCGCCTCTGACTGAGCAGTATGCATGTGAATTGGGCTGTGGTTTCTTCAGCCAGACAGCAGATGACAAATGTTTGGACCCTTTATCCTCTTGATGAGGTACGTTTGGGGTCTTTCTAACTGCTGCAGGTGTCAGGTAAGGTACATCCAAAATGGGGCATTGTTCTCAAGTATGGGCCTGATAAGAGAAGAGTATGGGGGCACAGTGACCTCTCTTGATCTACATGTGCATCCTTTCATATTAAGGTGGGCAATATAGCAGGTCTTCCTGGCCACCTTGGCAATGTGATTGTCACATGATGGGTTACTGTCCACTTGTGTCCCTAGGTCCCTGATTACTTCTTCCGTACATAATGGATTACCACCTATGTCATACTTTGTGTGTGCCTTGTTTGGTATTTGGTAAGACATTCATATTCTGCAGTGTCTTCAGGAAGGCTGGCTCGGGTTCCTGGGTTTGGGAGGGTGGTCTGTAGCAGGCTGCAAGCAGGGATGCAGTTTGAGCCACTGCTACTTGCCTGTGGATAGTCCATGCTGCTTCTTGCTGTGGTATCAACCTGGGGGTGTGGTTATCCTTGACAATTATTGATAGCCACACTCCTATTGTAGTTTGTTCCATGTTTTGGGGCTGTAGAGCATGGTATAAGGCATAACCTGGTAGTATTAGGGTGCTCTTCTGAGCCTTGACCCAGGTTTCTGTTACAGAACAGATATTACCATTCTCCATGTTGAGGTGGGTTTGGTCTGCATGCAACTTGCAGTTTAGACTTCTGGCATTGGGTAGCATTACGTCCAGGTTGTTATACCTTGTGCTACCTATGGTGGTGGGTTTGTGTTTCCAGCCTTACCTATTCAAGGCACAGTGGGGGTGACAAGAGCCTTTGCCAGTATCCACACAGCCAGGTGTGCTGGGTGCGTGCCATCCCTAGCAGGTGGAGCATCATGTCTTGCTCGGCATGTCATCCCAGGCTGTCAGCCATTTGTTCCCCTTTGACTAACAGCAATACTTCAGCCAATTATTGTACTTGATCTTGTTGTCTTCATAGTGTGGCATCATGCTTGGTGAGGGTGAGATGTTAGGCAGGGTCATCATGTTTGCATATACTAGATGGTGTTACATTGCTTAACACATGGCAATCATGCCTCAGGTGGTGCTGCAGGGCTGCCTATGTCGGATGCACATACTACACTCCCTGTACATGTTTGAAACCAGGTTGTGTCATGTTAGGCGTCCCTCTTACTATATGAGTGAGTCAGAGAGGGGTATCATTCCCAGGGTTCCTACTGAGCCAGTGTATGTGCTATGCGTTGCCTCTTTGCCAAGGCTAGGGCATACTGGGCACGCCTCCTTCTGCCTACTGGGGCAGGCTCAGGTTGTTCCTCCTCCAAGTCACGCTCTGCCTGTGATGGCCTTGGCAATGGTGGGGGGCTGTTTGTCCCGGCCCTATGCTGTTCCTGCTGCAGCTGTTTTCGCAGAATCATATTATGTAGCATAGCACATACCATGACAATTTGGGTACATGTAGTTGGTGACTACTGCAAGGCTCCACCAGATGTGTCCAGGCACCGGAACTGTGACTTGAGCAGCCCAAACACATGCTCTATTACATTTCGTGTTTGTGCATGTGCCTCATTATGGCGTTCTTGTTCAGGTGTGTGTGCGTTTCTGATGGGTGTCATCAGCCACGGCTCCAGTGCATATCCAGCATCCCCCACTAAGTGACCATGTGGGATGTCCCCATTGGCAAATGTCTGGTACAGCTGTGTCAGATGCCAGATATGGGAATCATGGTAGCTTCCAGGGCAGCTAGCACACACATTCGTTATTATGCCCTGGGCATCACACATGACCTGGCAGTTGATGGAGGGGAAGCCCTTGCGGTTAATGTAGGTCCTACCCCGCTCACCAGCTGGTGCCTTGATGCATATATGCGTGTAGTCTATTGCACCCACTACCTCAGGGTATTCCACTATTTGCTGGAAGAGTCGCATATTGCTGGCCAATGCCTCATGGAAATTGGGGAAATATACATGATCTCCGACATGTGCCGACATGGCATTCAGGAACTGGTGCAGTACCCTGGATGCTGATGCCTGTGAGATCCCCATCATATCACCAGTTGGTCTCTGGAAGGTACCTGTTGCTAGTATTCTTAGGCCAACACATACCTTGGTTTCCACTGGGATGGGTTCCCCTCTGTTGGTTTTGTGTGTGAGGCGTGGCCTGCACAGCTCAACAATTTGCTGCAGGAGGTCTCTGTCCACTCTATAGCGCTCCACTATCTCCAGCTCATGTAACCCCTGGTAGGTGACCCTGGGCCTGTACACTCTTCTCCGTCTCCTCACTGTGGGTTGTCTGGCAGCATTTGCATTGTCACCACCCTCAGCAAGTCTCCTATGTCTCCTTATAACAGCTATGGCGGCCCCTAGCATGTTTGGTCTGAGTGCAGCTTTTTCAGTTTTCACTTCTAATAGCTTACTCCTGTCTTGCAGTGTCTCTTGAGAGAAACATAATGCAATGCTGTTTGCAGTGTTTTAAGTGCTGGGCTGGGCTGGGCTAGTATTCTGCCTGTGTAATTGCCTGCTTCCAATTGTTTTCACCTGCTAGCTCTACCAGTATTCCCTGCTAGCTTCCTACTATTTCTTCTGCTTCCTTTTTCCTCTCTGTTTCCTCAGGGGGGAGCAGCGCGCATACCAGCGAAAACACAGTCACAGTGGCTACCACGCTCGCACACATGCTTACACGGACTAGAATCTGCTTATTCAGGTAAAAACGCACGCACACCAGCGTAAGGTTTACAGATCTTTAAACAGGTTCCTACATGCTTACTCTACCTTACACGCACGCACTCTGTCTTACTCGCGCCTCCCAGCGCCAAGACATCGCAAGATGCATGCACAGCAAGAAACTTTGGTGTTAGCCACAGTGTACACCTTCCATTTCTTGACTTTCCCATGCTTATCTGTTGACACTCCTCTTTCTATGCTGTGTGACTGACATCTTTCATATACCACTTTGCTCCAATGAGCTTGATTTCTTTCTAACATTCCCCCCTGTAATGTCACCTATCTCCTACTCTGTTACTCCCCCTTATCTAACTCTTACACTACACGGAATGTGCTCACTTGCTATGTGACAGTGAGATTCACTATCCTACCACTCATTTACATAGGATTGCCTACTAATGCTTAGTTACGTGTCTTACACTCAGCTTCCCCCCTTAGCAACCACTAAACGGTGGTGATGTTGTTTTCAGTCTGCTAGTCCCTGCATTGTAAATCCATGCATTGCATAAAACCCACATTTGTGGGTTTAAAACCTTTATTTTTATGTTTTATATAGTGCAGCCCGTTTGCGCGGGGCTGCTCTGTGTTTAAACCTCGCCGATCGCCGAAAAAAAAAATTTATTTTTCATGTTTGCATCAGGTTACCGTGCCAATGGCCACATATTTGGCCATTGGCATGCTGCCTGACACATATGCACACTTTATTTGGAGCTGACATGGCTCCATTGTGTTATTTGCAGAAACGTACTCAGTTGTCAACTGAGTACATTTCTGCACCTAACACGACTCTTACACAGGCTGGTTTCAGCTTCGTGGATCGCTAATCTACCTCATTTGCATGCCTTTTGGCTGCAAGTGAGGTAATTAGCATATCCACGCCCTGCCCGTGTAAGAGACGTTTTAGCTGGTCTCTTACACGGTATTTCAGGCTGTTCCTGGATCGCTATGGCTGCATGGAGTCTTACACGACTCTTAGACTCCGTGCAAGCCATCGTGAATCCTGCCCAGAAACTTTTCTATAAATATAGCTCTTGAATTTCTTATTCTCTCTTTCCCATTAAGTGGTGACATCTAGAAAATTAACTTTTGAACCTACATCTCCCAGGGTAAACTTCAAAAAATTCACTTCCTTAGTAAGATGTGGCACAAAAAAATTGCATTCCTCTGGAGTTCCAGTGATAATAAGGAACCTATTTTATTTAAACCTTTCTCTAAGGTTAGACATAACAGACTTAGTGAAGATGAAGGTGGTAATATAGATAGGACAAATGCTTGTTTCCTGGAAATGTCAGTCGATAGCGTTGCCATCCTGGATGTCATCAGCACCAACTGGAAACTATTAGATGGTAATTTTGAATTAGTTAGACTTATTACCCCTAAGTTTGTATATAGGAGGACTAATAATCTTAAAGGTCTTTTAAAGAAAGATAATACATACATTTTTGCACCAGTGACAGTTAAGGAAAAACAAACCTACAAATGTGGATTTTGTTCTGCATGTAGGTTAATTTCTGAAGGACCATACATTTCATTGGGACATAGTAATGAAACTGTAATAGCCCCAGGAAGATTTACTTGTAAGACAAGAGGGCTGGGGTATATTAATTTATGTTCCTGCTGTGATGCCTTTTATGTGGGAATGACCACAAGGAGCTTAGAAAAGAGAATAAAAGAGCATCAATATTCTATTAAAATGATTAAAACAAAAGATGAAAAGAATGCTTTATATAAGCATCATGTAATATGTCAAAAATATAAAAAGTTTCTGTTTTCTGTGCTTGAATTAGTTTTACTAGACATAAGGGGAAGTAATTTTAGGAATAAATACAGGTTAAAGAAGCTGAATGGCAAATTAAGTTAAAGGCAGGTAGGTATCCAGGGTTAAATGATTATGTTAATATATATATTTTTTTTTAAATAAGAAATTGAAGGTATACAAGCGATGATATTTATTAAGAACAGGGGCTTAGCTTGCTGTTCATGTAGTAAATATTTGTATTTTTCACTTTCATGTATTGTTCTTTAAACATTTTGAATTTTTTAATTGAATAATTGATTGTGATTTAATTTGATGGTTCAGTATATATATTCTTCTGGATTTAATAAAATCTGAATAGGCTCCATGTAGAGCCTACATGGAATGTACCTGTGTGCATGGCCATGATTCCTCTCCGGCAGGGAGCCATACATATTAATTATGATGCACTGCTGAGGGAGATCAGAATTACATGGATACTGAATCTGTGCAAGTAGCAGTATATAGGCTATCTCGTAATTGTAGACTGTCCAGAAAACATCTGTGCAGGTGTTAAGCACAGGACAGTAATATTTTTTTTTAGGTTTATGTGCTGTTTGCGCTGTGCAATGCAATGCTTAGCGATACCAAACTGTACTTATACATATGCACCTAACTTCTGCTATATATCTAAAAATAGAAACTGGATGTAATTCATTGAATATTTTTTTTCCTGTCTGTCCCTGTTTGTGTGGAGTGGTGCAGTACTTAGCAACACCGTCTGACATATAAAAATAGAAACCAGATGCATTTAATTGTTGTAGTCCTGTGGTACTTAGCAATGTGCAAACTCATGCAGCTTCACGTTTGCAACGATAATAGGTAACTTATTAGTATATGTGAAGATATACTGCTTACCTGTACTATCCAAGTGGCTAGATAGGTTGAGTTATGACCTACAGTATAGAAGGTTCTAGGTTTCGATCCTGACCAGTGTTATGTTTTGCATTTATTGCTTGAACATGTCAGATGACTGAAACATTAGTTTAATTTAAAATTTAAAAAAATGTTACAGTTCTCAAAGTTGTGTAGTGCTAAGCTCTGCTTAAACATGGCCAAAGGTCTACTTCATTTGCACATTACTAAGTTATGCTTAAACATGTCTTATGCAAGTTTGTGCAATGCTCACCTTCACTTAAATGGTTTGTGCGAGTCTGTGTAATGCTGAGTGATGCACTGCAGTTTTTAAAGTTGCATTATGAGGTGTAAGGGTGGAAAAGCACCCTATATAATGATAAATAGGTGGGAATCTGACTCCATTCTTTGGAGTTTTCACTTGGCTGTTGATATGCCTGATGGCATTGGTGAGGGAGCACTCTTTTGGGAGCAGAGATGGTGTGTGCAGGAATCCAAAGTGTTTGTTGGACTCCTGGTCAAAAACCATGAACCCTAGCTGCTGCAGGGTGATTACCAGGGCTCAAAGTGTAAGTCCGAGGTCTGAGATAATTTGGTTAGGGAACTCACCAGTGTAACTGGTATTCCCCGCACTGGTGAGCAGTGTTGTCACCACTATGATAATCTAAAGTGTAGAAGGAGGGGAACCTTGGGCACATGGGTCCAAGAAGTTTGGTCTGGGCACACCCCACAAATAAGTATGTGTTGCAGTGATTTATAAATACACAAACTGAATGTGTGCAAAACTGGTATGCATGATGCTTTCCTTCTCTTACAACAGCTGCAGAAGAGAGGACTCACAACATATAGTCCCATGCACGGTGTCTGGCCAGGATGAGGCGTATGTGTGGTAAGTAGGGAAAAATCAAAGCAATAACCTAATGCATAATGCGCTGTCAAGATAAAAAAAAGTTTGCAGTTCTAACAGTGAGGTATACCATACTTGGGAAATGTAATATGTTTAGTAATATGTCAATGCCTACCTGAAATGATAAACCAAGTTAAGTCAAGTCTTCTTCTTTTTTCAGCTATTCCACAAGGGGTTGTCACAGTGGATCATCTGTTTCCATTTCTTCCTGTCCTCTGCATCTTGCTCTGTCACACCAACCACCTACATGCCCTCTCTCACCACATCCATAAACCTTATCTTAGGCCTTCCTCTTTCCCTGTTACCTGGTAGGTTCATCCTTAGCATCTTTTTCCCAATATATTCTGCATCCCTCCTCAGCACATGTCCAAACCAACATAATCTTGCCTCTCTGGCTTTGTCTCCAAACCTTCCAACCTGGGATGACCCTCTAATAAACTTATTCCTAATCCTGTCCACCCTCATCACACCCAGTGCAAATCTTAACATCTTTAACTCTGCCACATCCAGCTCTAACTCCTGCCTTTTTGTCAATGCCACTGTCTCCAACCCATATAACATAGCTGGTCTTGCTACCCTCTTGTAGACCTTCCCTTTCACTCTTACTGGTACTCATCTGTCACAAATCACTCCTGATACTCCTCCACCCACTCCATCCTGCCTATACTCTCTTCACCTCTCTTCCACACTCACCATTACTTTGAACTGTTGATCCCAAGTATTTAAACTCATCCACCTTAACCACCTCTACTCCCTGCATCCTCACCATTCTGCTATCCTCCCTCTCATTCACACACACATGTATTCCGTCTTAGTCCTGCTGACCTTCATTCCTCTTCTCTCTAGAGAATATCTCCACCTGTCCAGGGTGTCCTCCACCTGTTCCCTACTCTCACTACAGATCACAATGTCAACTGCAAACATCATAGTCCACGGCAACTCCTGTCTGATCTCGTCTGTCAACCTGTTCATCACCATTGCAAATAAGAAATGGCTCAAAGCTGATCCTTGATGTAATCCCACCTCCACCTCAAATGCATCTGTCACTCCCACCACAAACCTTACCGCAGTCACACTCCCCTCATACATATATGGTACATACTTCTCTGACACTCCCAACTTCCTCATACAATACCGCAACTCCTCTCTAGGCACCCTGTCATATGCTTTCTCTAAGTCCACAAAGACACACTGCAACTCCTTCTGACCATCTCTGTACTTCTCCATCAATACTCTCAGAGCAAACATTGCATCTGAGTGCTCTTTCCTGGCATGAAACTATACTGCTGATCACTAATCATCACCTCTCTTCTTAACCTAGCTTCCACTACTCTTTCACATAACTTCATGCTGTGAAAGATCAATTTAATCCCTCTGTAGATACTACAGCTCTTCACATCACCCCTATTCTTAAAAATTGCTACCAAAACACTTTTTCTCCATTCCTCAGGCATCCTCTCACTTTCCAAGATTTCATTAAACAATCTAGTTAAAACCTCCACTGCCATTTCACCTGAGCACCTCCATGCTTCCACAGGTATGTCATCTGGACCAACAGCCTTTCCATTCTTCATCCTCTTCATAGCTATCCTTACTTCCTCCTTGCTAATCCACTGCACTTCATGATTCACTATCTGCACATCATCCAACCTTCTCTCCCTCTCATTCTCTTCATTCATCAGCCCCTCAAAGTACTCTTTCCATCTGCTCAACACAGTCTCCTCGCTTGTGAGTACATTTCCCTCATTATCCTTTATCACTCTTACCTGCTGCACATCTTTCCTAGCTTGGTCCCTCTGTCTAGCCAATTGCTACAGGTCCTTTTCTCCCTCCTTAGTGTCCAACCTTTCATACATATACAAGTCTTCATACACCTTATCCTTAGCCTTCGCCACCTTTCTCTTTGCCATGCACCTCATCTCCTTATACTCCTGTCTACTTTCTTCATCTCTCTGACAATCCCACTTATTCTTCGTCAAACTCTTTCTCTGTATACTTTCCTGTACTTCCTCATTCCACCACCAGGTCTCCTTGTCCTCCTTCCTCATTCCAGATGTCACACCAAGCACCTTTCTAGCCATCTCCCTTACCAGCTCTGCTGTAGTTACCCAGCTGTTTGGTAACTTCACTGCCACCCAGTGCCTGTCTTAACTGTTCCTTGTACTCCACCTCACAATTACCCTTTTTCAGTTTCCACCATTTGATCCTTAGTGCTGTCCTCACACTCCTCCTCCTCCTCTTCTTGATCACCAGTGTCATCCTACAAACCACCATCCTATGTTGCCTAACTACACTTTCCCCTGCCACCACTTTACAGTCTTCAATCTCCTTCAGAGTGGCCTTTCTACATAAGATATAATCCACCTGTGTGCATCTTCCTCCACTCTTGTATGTCACCCTATGCTCCTCCCTCTTGTTAAAATACGTATTCACCACAGCCATGTCCATCCTTTTTGTAAAATCCACTACCATCTGACCTTCTGCATTCCTTTGCTTAACACCATACCTACCCATCACTTCCTCATCCCCTCTGTTACCTTCACCAACATGCCCATTGAAATCTGCTCCAATCACCCTTGGGTACAGTCATCACCACTTCATCCAACTCACTCCAAAATTTTTCTTTCTCATCCATCGCACACCCAACTTGTTGAACATATACACTAACAACATTCATCATTACACCATCAATTTCCAGCTTCATAAACATCTCTCTATCTGACACTCTTTTCACCTCCAAAACACTCTTAGCATACTGTTCTTTCAGGATAACCCCTACGCCATTTCTCCTCCCATCCACAAAATGATAAAACAATTTGAACCCACCTCCGATACACCTAGCCTTGCTCCCCTTCCATCTGGTCTCTTGCACACACAATATACCAACCTTCCTTCTGTCCATCATAACAGCTAGCTCTCTCCCTATACCAGTCATACTTCCAACATTCAAAGTTCCGATCCTCACTACCACAGCCCTAGTCTTTACCTGCCTTCAGGCATGCCTTCCCCTCATCTACTCCTTCAACCAACAGTAGCCCAATTTCCATCAGTACCCTGTTGGCCAACAGTACTGGTGGCAGTTGGTGTTAACCCAGGCCTCGATCAATCCAGTATGTATATCTGTGCTGTTTTCCACATGTTTGATTTGGCAAATTTTACGCCGGATGCCCTTCCTGACTCAACCCTCTCCATTTATCCGGGCTTGCGTCCGGCACAAAGAAATACACTGGCTTGTGTATCCCCAGTGGCTGGGTTAAACCAAGTTAAGTCAAGTAACCATGCATTATTGTGTAGTATAGCTTACATACATCAGTTGAAGTTGGGGCCTACCCAGATTAAGTCACTGTTCTGCTGTGCTCATTGTGTGAAATATGATGTAGATTGCACTCAGGTAATGATGAGAGTAAACAGTTATTACTTAGAGGTCTGACACAGTTATCCATGTTGTACATGCCAGAGTTGAAGCAACAGTAATACATATATATTTAAGGGTGATGGTGCTGTGATATGTACTGTTTCAAAATAAGAAGTGATCACTATTCGTGTAATTACTGCATGTGTGTTCTAATCTACTACCAGTCAACTGTACAAAGGAAATGAATAAAGACTGATGAAAAACTGTCTGACAAATGTAGTGCAATACTTACAGTAAGTTTCAAGCTTGGGTTCTGGCCAATTTGTATTACTGTATATAATGCTGTACATTCCACCCACTCAAAGAACAAGGTGTATGGGTAAGGTCACTGATGTTATGGCCAGATATTCATGTGTTAAATGGCAGATTTTAAGGTACATTGTCAATAGAATTTAAAGCAGGATTGTGCATTGAGAAGTAATCTGTTCAAATAACTGTGCAGTATGGCTGTAGTTACTGCACTTGTGTTCTAATCTGACACCATTCAACCGCAAAACAGGAAATGAATAAAGACTGCAGACAAAACTGTCTGATAAATGTAGTGCAATACCCACAGTAAGGTTCAAGCCTGTGTTATGGCCATTTGTAATCAAATAATGTATATTCCTCCCACTCCAGGAACAAGGTATATGGGTAAGGTAGCGAACGTTCTTGGCAGATATCCATGTGTATAAGTGCTAGATTTTCAGGAGCAATATTAATAATGTGTAAAGCAGGATTGTGCCTT
Source organism: Protopterus annectens (assembly GCF_019279795.1). Classification (NCBI taxonomy): domain Eukaryota; kingdom Metazoa; phylum Chordata; order Ceratodontiformes; family Protopteridae; genus Protopterus; species Protopterus annectens. Next base: position 8,399,449 of record NC_056729.1, read on the forward strand.
GATAAATAATGTTTTCCAATAAGTGTGAAGTATTCCTGTATGCACTGCCATGTCTTTTCTAATATGACATCAGTCAGTTGCTAAATTTAGTGCACATTTTCTCTGGAGTCACAGCTTGTGGGTTCTAATCCCATGGCAGCCAACTAAGAAATCACCAGCTGTCTATTCTAATTAGTGTACATGGACATACCTCTCAATTGTCATGATTTTTTTGGAATGTAATGACTAATGCCCCATATGTCTGGTCCATGATTAGCAAATAAATGACATTACTTGGAATGCAATTTTTTTCCAAATCTGTTTACAGAACACCTTGTTAGTAATGTCTGAGCACACTGTGTAAAACAGTTCCCTGTAGTTGTGTACCTGCATTATTTATGCTTGGCCCATACTGTCCCATGCTACGTACATGTAACATCATCTATACAAGACGTGGACTGACTGTACACACAAGTGACACTACACACCTTTAGAAGTATGTATTATTAGTCTGTGCAGTAATATCACCTGTGAGGTCAATAATGACTTGTTTTTCTCTCTTTTTCCCCACCCTTTATCTTCTTTAATTTATTATTATGATTTTTTTGTAATTTATTACTGTTATTTATTATTATGGTTTGATATTAATATATTCTTTTAAACTAACTGTTATGTTAGCCTTATTGGTTATGTTATACTGGTTTCTGTTAACATACTTACCGTTATGTTATTTATTGTTGTGTTCTTTACAATATACCTTAATATATATTTGGATTAATCAATATTATGTTCCATTATGCTAATATTAACATTGGTTTAGTTATTACTAATCTCACCTTATGTTTATATCTAATTTACTACAGTGTGACAAGGTAGGCTGATTCCAGGCGATCCATCTACCTTGCCTCCACTGGCTGTGGCACTGGGGCCCAGCACATCTGGGCTGCAGCCCGGTGGTGACCCCTCTTCTGTCCCTACACTACCTGATGCATTGGGTAGTTCTGCCCCACAGGCTGGGGCTGGGCCTCCCTTTGGGAGCAGAGGTGGAGGGGGTTATTTTGTCACCCGTCAAGAACTGTCAGGTATGGTACACAGGGCGGTTCACCGAACTGTCAGTGCATACCTGCACTAGATTGAGAGCTTGCTCAAAATCCTGGTGGGGCAGCCTTACCCCAGACACCAGCATCCACCACTGCCACCACAAGGACAGTGAAGGAGCATTACTGACAGTCCTATGGGTGAAGACTTGAGTTGCACTGCTACCATATGGATGCTCATGGGACTGGGATTCCACAACACCCTCCCAATCCAAGGTGTATACCCCTCTCTTGTGTCACACACCAACCCTGTCTGCTATCGTGTCTGTCTGCAAAAGTTTCTTCACTCTCCCAACTTACCTCCCCCACATGTACCTATGTCCCTTCCCCATCATTCCACTCTCATCTTAAAAAAAATGGACACTTGTCTCAAAAAAAATGTCCCATACATAGCTCTCCATTTCACACACATGTCCACTGGACACACTTAATTTGGTCCAACTGGCCTGACAATGCAGTTAGATTGTCATCACCCCCTCTCTGGGGGTGGCAGTCCAAATTCAGCTAAAAAGTCTGTCACAGTGCACAGTTATTGTTGATGAAGAAATGGATAGCTATGGTCCTTTCCTACACCCATCCTGCACATCCCTATCTGCCTTTCACTATGTTTCCCCCACTTGCACCCCTTTTCACCACTGTCCTATCTCCTCATTTTTCTTTTCTTTAAAGATTTTTTTGCATGAAGTGGCATGGCCCACAGCATCGCTTAGCTATGCTAAATAGTGTTATACTGATATATGCTTTTAAAACAATATTAATCACATTCAAAAGGTACACCTGCACCGTATTTCAAACCTATGACCATCGCACCTGCAGAGCAGTGGATCATCCTGCCAATCCACACAGCTCCTAATAAAAAGCATGTGTTTTAAGTAAAACATACTAATGCTGTAGTTACCCTCATTAAGCATGCTTAAACAGTGCTGCACATTGTGCCGCACTGCTCAAATCAGCTAAGAGAATTATACAAAAATAGTGCTAAAATTGTCACCCTAGTACACAAATACATCATACACTATAAAAGCACACACATAATCTTAGACATGAGTGAGGTATCTAATAGCAGGTAACCCTGAAATTATGTTTACAACATGTAAGAACACACTTGATAGCACATTAATGGAAAAGAGGATTTTAACATGGACTCTGGTATACAATTTCAGCACTCTAAAGCCATACACATAATAATAGATATAAGTGCAGTATTTAACAGCAGGTAGCTTTGGAATGTTAAAAACAACATGTAACAATTCACCTGCTGTTGTATTGACTTTGTAGCTCAGTCTGTAAAATGCATTGACAACATAATGTTTTGGTGCACAAGGTCCTGGTTCCAAGTACAGCTGTGTCTACCAATGAAAATACATATATATGGCCATCAATATTATAAAGTGTGATATGTATGTCTCATCACCTATTTATCCACCCAAAGCAGTAAAGTTGGAATATCTGCATTTATATAATACAGGGCAAAGGACCACTCTCACCTACTCTTAATACAACAGTATAAGATAGTGCACAGAATGTCAGATAATGCAATCGCCTGAATTCCCAGAGGAAATTGAAGTTTATACAGAAATTGTAGCCCAGCAATATCACACTGCAGCCCACAATGTTTTGTTGGTGATATCACAGACCACCACAGCTGAACAAGTAACATACATATATGGAGGTTGAGCTAGCTGCAACGGTTGCCAGCACACACTCAGCATTGAAATACCATGACATAATACATAACTTGGCAGTTGTCCAACTGCATGATATCATGGTTAATGTACACCTGCCTGTTTTCTAGGATACACCAAACATTTTGCCTTGCATTGTCTTACTGATACTGTTGGCTGACAGACATATCTGACACACATACCTTACTTCCCAGCAGGGTGGGTACTCTCAATCTGACCTTCCATAGACAAAAAGGCTGCCACAGGTCTCACACTTACTCTTAACACTTGTTGTCCTGCAAATTGTTCACCCTCTCTGCCTATGCCTATTGCCTACAGCATTACCTTCAGCTTCAGCCTGTAGCACACACACGTGTATGTAAATAGTAGCTGCTACAGACATTATTTCTGCCATGATGTAGTATCTGTCCCCCACTATTTTCCAACCCAACATATGAGAAAGGGGTTTCAATCTACAGTGAGACCTTATATGTTGTTCAGTTGTTTCTTGGGATTGGCTGATTAGAATGCAAATTACATGTGTTGGCAGCAATTAGCATTTCAGAATCACAGATTTGTTCAGAGGCAATCACTTGCTAATAGAGAACCATGTTAAAAAGGCAAACAGCTAGCTAGGGTAAACATTGTGTATGAGAGTTACTTTGCATGGTCAACTCATTGGCACAACATTTATATATTTCTGTACCGTTCAGCAGAGGAACATTGTACTCTATCAGGTATGTAACCTTTTTTTTTTCTAACATGATGCATATGTATCCTTATACTTAGGGGGATTGGGGATTACACCAGTAAGCCTTGCTTGAAACTGTACTGATGACATGTCATTGATTTGCAGATGTGTTACACCTACAGAGGAACTAGAGTACAGTACTGTTAGAATGCTCTGTGTTAATTAGGTATACAACTATCCTGGAAATTTCCCGCAGATAGCGGTCATAATATTACTCTGCTATTTCTGTGGCACTGCTGGTTTTAAATATTATAAGAGGGGTTTACACATATGGGCCACAACTTAATGGACTGCTGTGTTGGGTGTGTGATCATACAACACTATTTGTCATGGCACATGCAAGAATAGACGACTACTGCTACTATCCTACTCACATCCACAACCTTGCTATGTTTGCATGGTGTTGAATATGAGATGTGTAACCAAGCAGTGCCTACTGGTAGCCATCTATTACTGCTGTATCTCTAAATACTATACTCCCACATATGTGATCCTGATATATGTTCCCATTTTGTTGTCTGTCAGGAAATATGTATATCTGACATCAGGGCCCTTTTACAGAGGCAGAAAACGATATTATCCTGGAAGCCCTGCATCAACACCACCAACTCCTGCTGTCCAGGTAAAAGACAAACAGGGAAGAGTGGGCAGCATTGTGGGCCAACCTGGTTCACAATGTAAAAGCAATTGGTCACCAGAGCAGGACATATGAGCAGGTGTTAACCCATACACCCAACATGATAAACACCGCCAACAGAAGAGCAACAGATGTGACCAGGGATCGTGTTGTCACCAGTGGAGGGCCTGCAGTGGAACAACCACTGTCAGCTACTGAGGAACTCCTGGCAAACCTAAGAAGACAGGACAACTCCCAGGCATCCATGACATACCCGTTTCCATACAAGAGGAGCACCCAAGTATGCTTACTTGGATCAGCATTGTAATACTGTAGCATTCAGTGTGTCAGGGTGTGCATAGTTTTATGTAGCTGGCAGGTATTTTTATGTGGGGAGTAGTTGCAGTGTGAATCTCATGCTCAGATTGTGACCAACAGACCAGTTAACATAGTATGCACTGTAAATGTGAGTTATTTGGACATAGTAGCCTGTCATAGTGTAACATGGGTTGCTGTCTATATTACCTCTCCCTAAAATTTTCATAGGACAGTCAGGAATTAGACACAGCCATGCTAATTCTCCTGGTAAGCAAGGGTGTAGCTAGGCATACTCAGTGTACTCAAATGAGTACATTTTTTCAGAACATCATTTTGGACATTTTATGTAATAGCGCAAGATATTTAGGACCATCTAAACTAGTGTCTGTTGTACATCACCAGTCAAAACATGCTTACATGATAGTAAGAATACCTATTAAAATATTCTTTTTATGCTTATAAGTGTCAACAGCTGAAAATAGTGTACCCCTTTCTGAAATGTATTGGGGCAACATTTTGAGGGTTCAGTACATTTTTAATTAATAGGTGTATGGTGGGGGGGGCAACAAAATGAGATTTCGGTACCAAATATGAATTTCTAGCAACACACTGTTGTGGTACAGCTGTAGATTTAGTGCACAGTATTCAATACACTGTCATCCGAGGCCTGCCAGCTGAATTGATGTATTGTCTGCATGATTGCCAACCTCACAGATTTGTACCAATGGAACACAGTTTACAGGTATACCTATGCCTTGTAGTTGTGACCACACTGATAGATTTGCAGTATTTTCAGGACAGTACAAATTGCCTTATGTGTCAACTGTGCAGAGGTTTGACAAATGTCAGCAGTGTAAATCACTGTTGCTGATTAGATTTTTAATTAAGGAGTTTATTCTTTACAAGTAGCTGCAGACATTTTTTAGAAAATAATGACCTCAGGTCCTGTTATATCAGGTTTGGGGTTAAACAAGTCTGTAACACTGACAGCATTGTATACAGCTTAAGATATATTGCAAGTTAGTACTGTAGAGCATAGTAGTGCATGTATTAATGTACCATTTTTCCTTTTTTATCACAGGTGATCAGGAGGGTTGGTCTCTGTCCCCTTCACAACCTAATAGTGGTGTCTCTTCAGAGTCTGATGATGATGGTAGACAAAGTGAGGCACAGATGGGGGTTGCAGGGGCTGAATCTATCATAAAGGTTGACATCCCTCTTCTGCCCTCATTATCACCATACACAGTCAGTATGCCTATGCATACCCAGTCCCCTGAAGTCACAGATATTGGATGATCAGAGGGTGGGGACATTGAATAGGAAAGTGTAGCTACTATGGCTGCAGTGAGTGTTGATTCTGGCCATAGCCAAAGACATGGTGAGGGTCTACACAGGTGGATCGCTAGGGATGCTCGAAGGAGGCCTGCTGTCCTTCCACCAGCAGTTGCAGGTGTCTCATCACATGTCACTTGACACATGTTTAGGGCTGTCATGGAGGCACATTCCAAAAGGACCTCCGGATGAATGCTCAGGGTTATGGATGCAGAAGAGTCTGACAATTGTGACTGCCTCCACTGTGTTGCTGATACCTGGGATTGGCTGACTGACACAGTGGAAAAACAGTGGTGTGAGAGATAGCAGAATATCTCTCTTGGAATGATCATTGTCTGTGATGGAATGTCTGGTTGGAGTTGAACATCAGACTCATGAATGTAGGTCAGTAGCTACATCTGCTGAGAGTCCACGTGGCCATGCTCAATCATGTTGACATAGTGGCATTACATCCAGTGCCCCAGAGATGAGTGTGCTATCCACACCAAGGCATGGCAGGCCATTGGTCCATGGTCCTCGGAGTTCCCGTAGGGGACATGGTCCCAGCAGACAGCAGTCACCCTCAGGTAGTAGGGCCACTTCTGAACTTGAGCATGGAGGTGCCAGTGCAACTCTTGGCAGAGCTAGTTCCCATGTTTGGGGGAGGAGACAGTGAATGGTCAGCTCTATTATGCATGGTTCAAAGCTGTCCAACATACAGTCATGTAGGGTTAGAACTGAGCTTGACTGTATTCAAGCAGACACACACACACCACTATCACAATCAGGTCACCTGCAGACACACATAGCACATACCATAGACCATATTGCCTGCTTACCTTCCTGACTCACACACATGCTTGCCAACCTATTGGGTATTCCTAGGCCTCCTGTGCCACCACACAACACCCTGTGCAAGGGATGATACTTGTGCCACATCCCTGTCATCCTTGTCATTCAAGGGACTTGAAGGTATGTGTCTGATGTACAGGTTGACTACCTAAATTACTATATATTTCTTTAATCCACTGTTGCCTATGACATGCCACTTATATTGGTCGCTGACAGATATTGTCTGCTGCTAGTTGTAATGAGTAAACCACATTATGTTGTGTACATTAAGTTGGATGATGTTGTGATGACTGTATGTTTACACAATGAATGATGTCTCATAGAAATTATTGTTTCAGGTGCAGAATTGCTTGGGACACACCTATGGGCACACTGCTACAATAAACCTGTTTGTATCAGAGCAAAAGAAAGAATGTTAGCACAGAAACAAAATGTCTTCACAAAGGTAAAGCAGTATAGGTGTGTGGCACCATAGGCTCATATGTGTATCACAGGCTAACAAGGACAATGGCTTCATGCAGCCTACTCATGCATCCATAATCTTTGACATGGTGTGGTTCCTTTGATAAGTGTAAGCAGAGTCTGTGAGCTGACACATCTACAAGCTGTGGCTTAGGAGATGCACCATATAGAATCACCCTGTGTCTATGACAGACATTTGTCCTATTCCAGTTATGAATGTCTTGTTCTGTATCCCATTGTGTAACTTGCATATGATGTTCATTATAGCAGGAGTGTCCTTCACATGGATGGGTAGACTGTTACATGTAATGTGTAGTGTCAGGGTTACATACCTCTCTCTGCAGCATGTTCTATTTATACCACAGTCAAGGTGCAGCTGTGTAGAACAGGTACATCTCATGCTAGTCCTTTCTTGGATGTGCAAGTGGTACATGGTGGGATTTGATAACCCCCTATATGGCATTCATACACGTCCCCTCCAAAGCATGTAGGAGACAGAATACATAGTTACAGCCTTGGCATGGTCTGCATTGGACATGTCATGTATGCTGTGTATTGGGTTATTGTGGGACCTTTCTGGCTGTCACAGGTTTCAGATATGTCTGTGTACTTACATACCAAAGGCAGCATTGCACTCAATTATAGGTGTGATGAGTGCCACATACAGTGTAACAATGACATTCTGGTGTTTACTTTCCACATCTTTCTCTATAGGCTATGCAACAGTGCATGAAGCCCCACATCTTACCGACCATTGAAAGTCAAATGCTAGTTCACTCTCTGTGTCCATAAGTCCCTGACTAATGGGTCAGCTGTTGGAGGTGTGTGGGCAATATGATATTTACCAAGTGGTGGATGAGTGACAATAGGATAGTATTGTGCATTCCTTGGCAAGTATTATTTGTCAGTGGCTCTGACAACACTGACTGCGTACGTCAGCCCATCCTGGGTAACTGTTGGTTCTGTGTGGGAAATACTGACAGTTCCTTATTTGCAATCATCTGCAAATGTAGTCAGTCAGAGATCAATGACAGTGGCCTTGACTGCATAGACTCGAATGTCTGGGGGGGGAGGTAGTCCCAGAAATGATGTGTCTGTGTGTGTGTGTGTGTGTGTGTGTGTGTGTGTGTGTGTGTGTGTGTGTGTGTGTGTGTGTGTGTGTGTGTGTAGTCCACTGGTGACTGGCATCATTGTAGCGCTGGCCTACACAATCCTATCTTACCAGATAATGACTGTCAGACACTTGGCTATCCAATGGCTGACAAGCAAGTTTATAAATAGACTTTACAGTGTGTCTATAATGTTTGATGGCCTAATCTTGTCAAATGCTTTCTCAGGCCATGGTAGGTGGGGTGAGTCATTTACCCCGCATCCATTGCATACTGTAACAATCAATTTGGTCCAATGCTTAGGGCAGGCATGATCTGACTATGGAAAAAACAAACTGGGTTTGGGCCAGTGCCTGCAGGTGTACTACATTGTTACTGATCATTTCCATGATAAGTTTTGTTATGGCTGTAAATGTGACACTACTAAGACATCTGGGAACACTGCTTGTCACTGCATGCAACTTGCCCTGCATACAATTATGTATTGACTTTAATTCCATCATGGTTTCCAAGAAGGTAGCCAGCCAGCATGTCTGTGTCTGTACAGACCATTGGCAAGCAGTGGGGGGATCATATGTATACCCTGGGAAAGGTAAGTAGGGAGTATTTACACAGTTATCCTGCAGTTGCACACCACTCAAGTAGTGTGTACTGTGATGACACAATCATCTTTTGAGGAATGCTGACAAAAGGGGAGTCCCCTGAATTGCTGTTGCTTAGCTACTATAACTGCTGGTCTCAGCACAGTCACTGTCTCCTGGGATACCATGCTTCTACACTTCATCTTTCACCAAAAGCAAAATGTTAGTACCAAGCTCCGCATGAGGAGCAGGCCACAGCCTGTTTGTTCATCCACATAGCTGTCCCACATCATGCAAGGCTCTGTAGGCTTGACATACCCTTTTCCAGGTAGATGCCTTGAGTAGCAATCACAGCACTCATTACAGTATGGCATGTATTGTGCCTACTATTCCAGGGTTTGTAGGATATCAGTAGGTTAATGAACAGATGGTGAGTCAGAGCACAATATGATGAACAATGTCCGGTGACATATACATGCAAGGTTGCTCGAGCAGGCACCACAGTGGTGGTGATCCCTGTTAGGTCAGAATTTCACAATAATGCATGCAGCTTGACCTTCATGGTGCAGGTCTGCATGCCATGGATCTGAGGCCTACTGCAGAGGAGTGGCCAAATTTGACCAAAGTGTGTGTACGCACACATGTCTTACATATGTCATACTGTACATTTCTCTAACCAGAACACATCTGTGTTCCCACATCATGTCACACAACATCCAATGTACTGTGTGATTGCTTGACAGGCAGTGTACACTAGCAAGGCCAGAGAAATGACTGCAAAGTTGATCAAGTTCTCTGTGCATGCACAGACATCAACATCTTCACTGCAAGGAGTGCCTACAGACAGTGTCTTTGTGGCTAACTCCAAGGGTGTAGCAGCATGACCCTCTCTTTGCTGGAGTTGTACATTGTCACATTTGTAGGTATGCTATTGTGACCATGCCTAATCACAGGAGTATGGTTGATGCAAGGGCCACATACCTGGCAAAGCATTATACCCACTCAACCATGTCATGTCACACTGTCAGGAGCTGAGGTACCTTAGGTGAATTACATAAAAGTGATATCGTGCTACATTGTAGCATCTGTCAGTCCGATGCCTAATAAAGACCTCCTGTGATGTACGCACAAGTAAGAATATATTATTAATGGCAGTATAAGTGACCGCTTTGGAAATGTCGTCCTATGCCACACAAACAAAATGTGTGACACATGTGACAATAAAACAAACCTTGATTCCATGCTACCCCACACACTGGTCATTATGGCAATGACCAATTTGGCAACATGCACACCTTACCATATACTTAACCCACACCCACATCACACACACCTGCATGTGTGGAGATCCTTACCAGACACATACACAAAGGACAGACACCTCAGAAACCCACTTGCAAGCTCAGTACACATACACTTACCTCTGCAGAACACAGTACATATAACAGCATATGCACCACTGTCTCATGGGTCAAACACTTGAGGCAAAACACAAACTCAACCCTATTACCCATAGGTGATTACATCATGTGACACACTGATGTCCCTGTTACCAGGCTACACATGGGAAAGCTTACAGTTAGCTGTCTGTGAGATGCCAGGATATGCCATAACATTTACATGCAGGTCTGTCAACATCAGGTGATATTATGATGATGTCATAGTTCCTATTGGTGTATACAACTTGAGACATGCCACAGCGGACTGTATGCAGGCACATGACTTAGCTTATAGACTGTTTCAGGTGGGTATGCTCATACCATTCAACTGCATTACACCTTCACCTATGATGATGGCTCAATACACATGGAAAATGATTGACATCAATAATTGGCTTATCGTGTGGTGTCATTTTAAGGGGACCCAGTAAATCTCTGCCTGTGATGACTTGCTCAGTAGACCTCAATGCTTTGCCACAGATGGTGTTCATCTGTCACCCCTGACAGTTTGTGTGGTAAACAAGGCTGCTGACATCACCATAGTGCATCTTATAGGTGGTGTCTTATGGTGAAACCAGGTTATGCTAGTACATGCTAGGAATGCCACCACTAAACTCCACTCACTGGATGGTGTCCCACCTTGAAAGATGCAGACATTTGCACAAACACACCTGGTTCAGGACAGCACCACAGCCATTCCAGGTTAAGCATCCTTCCAGATGTTGAGAACCCACAGTGAAAGTGTGCCATAGTCATTACAGATAGATACACATCCAAATTGGCTAAACAGTGTGATTCCCTGGAGACCATGCAGGTGCTATTCAGTGCAGGTAGGCCATCTAATGAAGCCATTACCAACTATGGGGCAACTACATGACTCATAATACCTGCTGTGCATACTTGAATCTACCTGTGTCCATCAAGCTACATCACAACACTATGGTTTGGGGTGACATTCACTAAACACCAACTGTGTTGTTTACTAATCTTCAAACTCATCTGGGCAAAGGTTATTCCACATCCTTAAATACAATGCCCAGAACAAGGGGAGTCAATGTACTACATCAGGTGCTTACCAGTATGAGTGACCACTGCAGCACCTGCACTGTGAGGTCCTCCAAGGTAAGACCTGACCACAACTTGAAGTCATTACATGTAAGACTCACACCTGAATTCCCTTCACCAAACACAGGTGTAAACTTCAACAAAGGTAAGGATAACCTCCTATGGAATGGTATAACTGGCATGACTATACCGTCAACCTCAGAAAGGACAGGCAAATATGACGGCCTCTACAACAATGCTTTATACAAACACTTGTACAACTGCATAGACTCAACTGTAGCTGACAGCAGGACAAGAAGCACTTCATGGCATGGCAAACAGGGAGCAGCCATACAATTCCCCAGTTATGTCACTCTTCTACAAGAGGGTCTTCATGAGCATATGCTTGTTCATATACTCATGGCCGTAACCCCATGCAAATGTGTATGTAGTATCATTTCCATCAGTATCAACAATGTTCCTGATAAGTAGCACATCATTAGCAACACCTGATGTACAGACTCAGGGATGAAAGACCTGGGCACACAGGCATGGCCACACAGGTTTACACCTACTTTAACATAGATCACCATGTTTCCACAGGGGTTAGAAGGGTAGTATATCATGCGCATGACATTAGTGAGGACAATGTCACCCAATCATGATGTAGTTATAACCTCTGTGTAATCTCCCCTCAGCATGGCATTAGTTCACTGCAATAACCATTTTCTCATGTAGTTTTACAAGCACCAGTGGCAATTGCATACCACACAAAGTCTCCTCACATAGGAACTTCAAGCCCGCAGTATCTGTTCTATGGGGATCATGTGCAATAACTGCCATTGTAGCTGTTACAGGCAATGTCTGAACCTGTTGTATTGCAAATGCTGCATATCTATTAAGTGGAATGATACAAGTATTACCTGCTGTAAGGACATTACCTGATATGTGACATTAATAATACATACTGGTGGAGGAGATCTGTGTACCACACTTTCATAAAGCATTGAAACACATCCCCACCTAATGGCAAACAGTGTACCTCATTGGCAATCCTTAGATGCCATCTGTATGATTGTCTGGATACTGTCATGCCACCACAGGGCTTCTGCATGTGTCCCTTGTGGACAGGGGCAATACATGCTGATCATGTAAATAAGGTTAAGAATGTGACCAGGATTTTATGTGACCTAGGCCCATTAGCCTACTAATGTACAATGATCATATGATCCCATACCCTGATGTAAAATGCTATAACATCCACACACACACACACACACACACACACACACACACACACACACACACACACACACACACACACAATTGGCTACAGTAAAAATAGTACCACTATCAAGTCATACGTATAGAACACTACACAGCATACAAAGTGTAAGTTTACTGCAATTAGATTAGAACACCTACCTATCTAATGGTACACACTAGGGATCACAGAACTTAACGCACATGATAAATCCAAGTGTGTTATTAACATCTCTTTAGGAAATAGTACAGTAGATGACATCATTAGGCCTTGTTCTGGTCAGGACTTTGGAGGTGCATGTCACCTGTGACATCCAAAATACTGCAAAACCTCACTTCATTTTAAGTCAGTGTAGTGATCATATTTATTTTGCAGGGAGATGCATACATACCAAGTGGGCTGGAGTGAGATTAGAACCCCTGCCTATCTAGTCTTATACACTACAGATCACAATACTTACAGCACATGCCACAGCTTAAAAGTGATATTGTAATGGCTGTTGGTACTGTTAAGGTAAATGACATCAGCAGGCCTTGTAAAAGAGAGGGGCTTGGAGGCCTGCAGCAGCAGCAGCAAGGGCCAAAAAGTGCAGGCCCATTGACATTTGGAAATCAACATGGGAATTCCATTTGTTATGCATGGAGATGGCCACACACAAACAGATCAAGTGGACAAGAGTGAAATTAAAACTCCTACCTATCCAGTTTTACACACTACACTTCACAGTATTTACAGCATGTGCCACAGCTTAAGCCTATTTTATATGTTACTGCAGGTGAATACTTGTGGAATACATTAATTAGGCTTGTGTTGAACAGTGTGTGCGGGCTGCAGAGTGTAATTGCTTCTCAACTGTTCTCTGCTTCTAGTAACCCTGCAGTCAGAAAACTGTTTGTTATCCCAGCTATGTGTCTACAGTAGCCATTTGGCCATATCTGGCTATTTTCATTTGGATGGGCAAGCCTGTGGGCAAAAACAATGTGCCCTGTCAATCCATGTGTATGCAGCATGATACATAACACCACCCATTTATTTGTTGGTTTATGTGTTATGACATCCAGCAGGCACAGGGTGCTGTAAGGCAGTGCAATATCTACTGTTGAGCCCTTACATTTGGTTCTTTGAGCAACATTACATATGTGTCTCACTGTAGCTTCAATCACCAGTATCAGGGTATGTAGAATGATGCAGACATACACAGACATATAAACATATATCTGTAGATAACAGGGATGTAAATATACATGGGTGTGTGTGTGTGTGTGTGTGTGTGTGTGTGTGTGTGTGTGTGTGTGTGTGTGTGTGTGTGTGTGTGTGTACCATATATGTATATGTGTTATGTAGATGCATAGGGAGAGACAGATATGTATGTCTGTATAAATATATGTGTGTATACAGATTTATATATATATATATATATATATATATATATATACATACATATGTCTGAGGATGCAGCTTGACTGCAAAACTGCTCACCATTGCATTTATTTCATTAAACCAGCATTCGATCTAGCCGTGGTTCAGTGCTCTTTACATATATATTTTCTACATATTTCTTTGTGTTGTGAGAGCACCGGTTTATCCACATAGTCTACTTTGTTTTTTGATTTTATATATATATATATATATATATATATATATATATATATATATATATATATATATATATAGGGAGAGTGTGATACTATCAGACAGATATGTATACTTATTGTAAGAGGGGAATTCAATAAAGCCTACATGTAGTAATCTTCTGTGTAGGCATTGTGGTATGGAGCTTACATGGAACTAAGCAGCCATGCAATCCAGTAAACAGAGCTGAGGGGCCTGCACGAGCATGCCAAAATGGAAGTGTCCATGGCATGCAAATCACCTCAGAAGCAGGTGAATTACATGCAAATGAGGGTGTAGAGTGATCCAACAAGCAGATAGGCAGTCATGCAGCTCCCGTGTTGGTGTCTGAAGTATACACAGAAAAATTCCTTGTAAATGAAATTAAAAAGTGAACAGGGGCTGCAAAAGCCCAGGTAGAAGATCAGAAATAGCAAAGCAGAAACATATATGTGCAAACCTATGCCTTGTATGTCCAAAAAGTGATGAAAAAAAATTTTAAAATAATTTTTTTTAATATCCGTATTATGTTTGCACCGCATGCAGCAGTGTGCAAACATGCTGCTATGCAAAAAAAAAAATATTTAAAAGTGTCAAAATGAAAAAAAATAAAATATGAGACAATGATGCATTATAGGGCCTTGCATGGAGCATGTACAATGGTAGATGTCTGTGGTTGCTAAGGAGGCAGGTCCTGGAATAGTGTAGTTTCCAGGTTGTATGCACAGATCTGCATGCAAATGAGCTGGGGTACTGAATAGAAAAAATGGGTATCCGTACCTGCAGATCAAAGCTGTGTAGCCCAAGAAATGTGTTGGTAAATGCAAAAGAGGGAGCTGACATCAAAAGGGGGTGTGTATCTATTTCTTTAAGCACATTGGAGCACAACGGTGCCTGTTTGTGCACCACTTTGCTGAGCTGAGCAGGGGGATCTGTCCAATGCTGCTAATCTTTGTTTAGCTTTGGGGCACATGTTTAAGCTGGTTTGAACCTGTTTGCATGGTGAGCTGCTGTGCTGAGCATGCCTGTTCATGGGTGTGTGTCTATTGACTACTGAGCATTTTTTATACTTGCGGCACAGGTTTGCATTTTGTACCACAGTGCTTAGAAAGGAAGGCTGTCAAAAAAAGAAAAAAAGAAATTGACGGAGAAAGCAATCATATATAATTTACTGATGACCCCTGTTCCACCTAAACTGGGCTATTCCAACCCCACAGTGATTTATTTGGCATGTGGAATGCATCATAGTTTGCCAGTCACACAGGCTGCATCTGCACAGAGCACTATAAAGTATGCATACACCCTACAATCTGATTTCCCCCCATACTCTGCACCACTGGAGTACAGACTTGGGAATTTTAACTGAAAGAATGCTAGGGGCTGCTGCAGCTCTGCTACATCTGTGTATGCAAGATGCTAAGGTCAATGTTGCTGCTGCTGCTGACAATAGGCCTAGACTGAGAAGGAGAAGAGTATGCAGGCCAAGGGTAACCTTCCAGGAGCTACATGATCTGGAGATTGTAGAGCACTACAGGGTGGACAGGGACATACTATAAGAACTTACCGAGCTCTGCCACCCTCATCTCAGACCCAGAGCCAACAGAGGGGAACCCATCCCAGTGGAACAAGGTATGTGTAACCCTTAGGATACTAGCTACAGGTACTTTTCAAAGACCAACTGGGGACATGATGGGGGTCTCACAGGCATCAGCATCCAGGGTACTCCACCAGTTCCTGGATACCATACAAACACATGCCAGTGAGCACATTTACTTAACTCACACTCCTGAGGAGAGAGCCAGCAGTATCCATCTCTTCTACCATGTAGCACACTACCATGAGGTACTGGGTGCCATAGGCAGCACTTATGTCCACATCAAAGCACCACCCAGTGAGGAGGATAGAGTCTATGTTAACCACAAGGGTATCACTTTATCAACAAGGAAACCTCCATAAAAAACTTCTCCAAAGCCAACTTCATGCTACTCAAGTCAGAAGTGACAAACTTCATGACACCCATGCAGATGGGAGCTGAAAGTTCAACTGCTGAATCCTACACTAAGGCACAGTACGAGCACATCCACTCATGCATAAATCGTGCCATCCCAAATAGAACCAAGATGCTCTCATCCAAAAAAAAGAAGCCAATCTGGTGGTCTCCTGCCATAAACAAACTTTACAACAAAAGGAAGAAACTGTTGCAGAAAAGAGGAAAATCACAGGATGCAAAAAACTTCCTTACCAGTCTCAGTAAGAAACTGAGATCCCTCATAAAATCCTCCAAAGCTAGTTACGAAAATAAAATTGCCAAAGATTCCAAAGACAACAACAAGGCATTCTATAACTATGTCAAGAATCTAAATGGCAATGCACAGATCTGCTCTGAGCTAAAACAGAATGGCATTAAATATACTGATCCCAGATTGATTCAGTGCCAACTTCACCCCCCTCTCACCCACTAAATGGCCCTTCTCAATACCGGAAGATTGCCAAATTCCGGTAATAACGGCCACACAGGTAAAAAACGCACTCTCCAAAGCTAAGAATACAGCATCCATGACACCAGATGACATCCTGGGCTGTGTACTACATGAACTACAATATGAACTGGCACCTCACCTAAGTGTCATGTTTAATCATAGCCTCACCTCAGGTTTTGTGCCCACTGAGTGGCGCACAGCTACAGTTATCCCACTCCACAAGGGGGGATCCATCTTGGATCCCAGAAACTACCGTCCCATCAGTCTGACAAGCCTTATCTGCAAGGCCATGGAGCGTATTATCATGGAACTTATAAACAAAGACATTGGCAACCTTCAAACACTGGACCCCACCCAGTTTGGGTTCGTGAAGGGCCGAACTTGTCTCCTGAACTTGATTGACTTCTTCTAATCAGTCTCCAGAGCCATGGACAAGGGTAAGGTGGTCCACACAGCCTATCTAGACCTTGCCAAGGCCTTTGACACCATCCCCCACTCTGGAATCATAGATAAACTTACTAAGCTGGGCATTAATCCCTACATCACCCAATGGGTTGCTAACTGGCTTACTGATAGAACCCACACTGTAAAAGTAGCCAACTCCAAATCCAGCTCCAGACAAGTGACAAGTGGAGTACCTCAGGGTTCAGTCCTGGGACCGCTCTTGTTTGGCATCTACTTCTCTGAAGTACAGGCCAACACTAAGGGACTCTGGATAACAAAGTTTGCAGATGACTGCAAACTGGGAGCCATTATTGAATCCCCAAATTATGTGGATACTCTACAAAAGAGCCTTACAGAAACAGATGCTTGGTGCCAGGGCCATGGGCTCAAGCTCAATGCCAAGAAATGTATAGTTATCCCCTTTGGGAAAAAACATGTATCCATGAATTACCATATAGGTGGCAGTACACTAAACATCAAAAGTTTGATAAGAGACTTAGGGACACAGGTGGACAGTGGTCTCACCTTCAATAACCACATCGCCACAACAGTCAGGAAATCCTTCTATGTGGCACACCTCATCACTAAGGGCTTTTCATCCAGAAAAAAGGAGGTCATTGTCCCACTGTACTCATCCCTCATTAGACCCATTATAGAATACAATGCCCCATTTGGTATGTAACTCTCAAGACATCTGCAACAACTGGAAAGGCCACAGAAATACCTCACTAAAAGAATCACAGGCCTAAAGTGGATGCCCTACGCTGACCGCCTTAAAAAACTCCAGCTATACTCTGTCGCATATCGTCTACTCAGAGGCGATCTTTGCTTAACATACAAGGCCATGTCAAACCCAGAGCTGTTGGACATGCTACACTTAAAGAAATCCCAATCCCTCAGAGCCACACGCTCCAGGGATCTAAACCTTGTCATCACAATAAACAAAACATGCTGGAGGGATAGGTTCCTGACCCAGAGACTCCCCAGACTCTGGAATAGATTGCCCATACATGTCAAGCAGAGTGCCTCTTTGGTCCTCTTCAAAAGGAACCTTGACAATTTGATGGGAGAAAGGAAATTCACCCCGGGGATCATGTCAGTCGCCCTGCTAGACAGGGGACCAGGGAAGTAAATAGTGTGGGAAGAAATAGCCAGGGAATTGTTATGGCTAGGCTTGTATAGGCCCTAGGGCTGATAGCCTAGTACCAACCTATGAACCTATGAACCTATGAGCCAGGTTGTGTGCAATACTAGGGCATTATCATGAATGTGTGTGCATGCAACCCTGGTAGTTATCATGACTCCCATATCTGGCACACATTACAGTTGTAGCAAATGTTTGCCAGGGGGAACATCCCATATGGCCATCTACTGGAGGATGCTGACTACGCACTGGAACAGTGGATGATGACACCCATCAGAAATGCACACACACCTACCGAAGAACACCATAATGAGGCACACGCACAAACTAGGAACATCATGGAGTGTGTGTTTGGGCTGCTCAAGTCATGGTTCTGGTGCCTCGATATATCTGGTGGAGCCCTTCAGTACTCTCCAGCCACATGTGGACAGATGTTCACAGTATGTGCATGCTACACAATATGATCCTGTGGAAACAGCTGCAGCAGGATCATCACAGGGAAGGGACACACAGCCTCCCACCAGTGCCTAGTTTCCCACAGTCACACCCACAGTGAGTCTCAGAGGAGGAACCCCCCCCGAGGCAGTCCCTATAGGTAGATTAGGCATGCCTAGTATACTCTTGCCTTGGCCAAGAGGCAACACATAGCACATGGACTGACAACCTTGGGTCCTAGGGACTGACACCTTACTCAAACTCACATATCTAGTAAAAAGGATACCAGCTAGACCACACAACCTGTACCTTACCACATATTGGCTGTGTACAGGGTGCATCAGACAGAGTCAGTCCTGAAACACAGGTCTTTCACCCACTGCGTTCACAAGCTAAGTCACTCTCATATACAACAAATGTATGGGGTACTTCACTGTGGTAGCACATGTATTGATCTGCTGCATGTATTAAAGGAAATAGAGTGGGCTATTGGGCTACTTGTAGAGAACTAA
>NC_056729.1:8423561-8438561 GCF_019279795.1 Protopterus annectens
CTCACACTAAGACACCTCCCTTTCTTATAGTGTTGCTATTCCAATCAAGTCAAGTCATCTCTTGAGCTTCCTGCTTTTCAATATAGGTTTTAAAGGCACCACTCCATTAAGACCAGGGTTCCTGTCTGCCTGTAAATCAGCTATCCAGCGTGTTTCCAAGGCTTCAGTTTTATTTGATAGATTTCTGCCTCTTATATTATCTAGCACTCTTTCCAAGGCTAAGAAGAAGAATTTATGTCCAGGACATAATGTCCAGGCCCATAAATAGGGACAATCTATAAATATTGCTCTTACAAACTTAGAATCTTGATAGATTAACAGGTTTTGCATTATAATATGTTTTCTGAAGAATATGAAGTATGAAACTGAAATGTCTGTCATGATTTTCTAATTGCAATCTTTAATGACTTGCCACTACTTTGCCAGACAAATACAATTTTATGAAAACTGGACCAGAAATAGGGGGCAAAGCTCTGGGCATTATGCAACAATCTGTGCCATTGACAGATATACCTGCAATCCCAGGCCTCACATACATCCATTATTATTTATTTGGCTGTGTACTGATGCAGTGTTTGCATCACAGTCCCAGGTACACTCCCATTTTTTCCATTATATGTACTTGCAATGAGTCAGTGGCAATCAGTATATTTTGCTGGAAACACTTGCTTTGCAATAGAGCTGAGTGGTCTAGTGGGCTAATACACTATGCTGTAGTCAACAGGGGCCAGGGTTTGAGCTGTGACAGGTGTGATTATTTTGCAGGTGTGCATAACACTGTAAGAAACACATACGATCATTAAGGCACGTTTAAGCACATTTAAGTGAGTTTGAATGGTGAGCTGCTTAGCTCCGCGCAAACCCGCACTAAAAATTCAAAAAAGAAAAGAAAAAGGGGGTGATAGGACAGTGATGAAATGGGGGCAAGCAGGAGGAAAACATACTGAAAGGCAGGTAGGGTGTGCAGGAAGGGTGTAGGAAAGGAACACAGCTTTCCATTTCTTGTACAGCAACAGCTGTGTAGTTTTTACAGACTTGGTACATGAATTTGGACCCTCAAACACCTGAGAGAGGGGTGAGGACAACATAAATGTGTTGTAAAGCCAATGGGACCTAATTAGTTGTGTCCAGTGGATACATGTATGACATGGAGGGCTATGTATGGGGCAATATTTTTTGTGTGGGACAGGTGCCCACTTTTTTTTTTTTTTTTCTTTTTAAGGAGAAAGAGTGGAATGTCAGCGAAGGGATGTAGGTACATGTGGGAAGGTAAGTTGGTAGGGGAGGTTGCATTTGCAAACAGACATGACAGCATACAAGGGTGGTGTGTGACACATGCGGGGGTAAACACCTTGGATGGGGAGGGTGTTCTGGAATCATAGATGCGTGTTGCCCCAGATGGCAGCAGTGTGACTGAGCTCCCCACCCATTGGCAGTCAGCACTGCTCCTTCACTGCCCTGAAGGTGGCTGTACTGGAGGCTGGATGTCAGGGCCACTAGGCCCCACCAGGTTGTCGAGTCTGCCCTCAATCCGGTGCAGGCATCATTCATACCTCCTATGCACAATCCTGCTCACCATGGCTGGTAGTTGATTCCAGTTGACTACTGCCCTTGATCCCAGGGGGACGGGTCCTATCCCCTGAAGTGGTTCCACCCATGGGTGGTGCAGGGCCAGTATAGGAAGCACCACCAGCCTGGGTCACAGGCATGCTGGCACCTGATGCCACGACTGGCTGAGGTTGGGTAGGCAGATCAGCAAGAACCGGCCTACCCTGTCATGCTGTGGTGATAAAGGTATAGCAATGTGTATAAGTTAGTTTTGAACAAAACATTTTGTTAGTTATAACAGCATGCCAGAACATTGGAAATAACCCATTAACATATCGATGCATATTATATGGAACACAGTAATACATAAGATAACAGTCAGTATATTAACAGCATGCCAGTAACAGTTACGGCATAAAGCCAACAATATAAGTAATTCAACAAGATATTTTAATATGCAACCATTGTAATACATAACGATAATAAAACACATGCCCCAAAATAAAGTTTAGAGAACAACATATATTAATAGTAAACCATAACCAATGTATAACAATAATAAATGTAAATGAAGTTAAGGGGTGGGGAAAAAGAAATACAGTCCATTAATACTGGTATAGGCTATATAGTTTACAACAGTACTGCTATATACTCTACAGGTCTGTCCTTCTGTTATGTATAACAGTGCCCTATAGCTGCTGTAGCACATACATACCTCTCAAGCATGGGACAGTATGGGTCAAGCAGTGACACCTGCAGGTACACAGCTACAGAGAATACTTACACATCAGGTGGACCTATATAACTACCAAGGTGTACTGTAGACTGATGTAGTGTGACTTGACTCTGTGACTGACATAATCATGTTGATGATACATCTGTGAAAGGGGGATTACGCAATAGTAATTACAGTCCATGACAGTGTGACACTTCAGAGACATGTATATGTACAGTACAGAGAGCAAACAACTATCATGCCTTCCTTGGCAGGCATGGGGATAGATCTTCAGCAAACTTTCACAGACATTCCAGGCATACAGCCATAACAAGAGTACACATTTTATTTAGTTTATCTTCTTTTATTGCTATTGTATTTTTTGCCTTTATTTTATGCAGTCTTATCACATTCATGGTCAATGCTGTTAACAGTCTGTTACATCTGAACACACAAATAATTTACTTATAATAAGGGCTACTTCACCCATTTACCTGTATTTCCTGTGGAGAGAACATCTGTCAGCAGTACATAACTGATTCAGTAATATTTTGACTACTTGTCAGTGGATTTGAACCCTGGTCTGTGTGTGGAAAAATCTACTTCAGACACAGCATTTAACAAACTGAGCTACTGAGGCACTACTGACTACTGACTGACTCAGTTGATCCTAGAGCTCACCTGGAAACAAACTATGACCTGGTAATAGTACTACAGATTTATGCTAGACTGCAGTGACAGTTGAACATACATGCATGAGATTCATGCATTACAGAGGTGAACTATACATTACTACATAGAATGCAGGTATACACAATATACTGTTAGTTTGGAAATATCTGTGAAGTCTAAAAACCAAATCAGATTATTGCATTGTCTACCTCAACCATATACAGTTGCAGATAGTGTATTTGCAGAATACAGCTATTACACTGTCATACTTGCCTGCAGCACCATGCCTCAGATCATGAATGCATATAGCTGAAATGCAATGGTTAATACAAGACAATCCTGATATACACAATATACCTTGAGTGTTCATGCTATTGCTTCAGAAGTTAGTGCAGAACAGGTGTCATATACATTTCTTGTACTACAGCTCTGAATCTACAGTTATTGCATAACACTCTTTATTAGCTATAACTTGAGACAGGTAGTGGTATTCTTTTGTGTTTTTATTTCAGAGCAGATGTCATAATCAGTTTCATGAAAAACAGCCTTGCTTACACTCATATTGTACAACACAGCTTTATTAGGGGTACCTTCATGCATTTTATGGTACAGTTTAAAGTCTTTATTGCACAACAGTTGACATAATACAGCTGTTGCAATACAGCTGTAATTCCACAATTATTGCAGTAGAAACTTTATTTCATTTACATTATCTGGGTTAATGCTTTAGTCTTCCCTGTTTAATGCACTATAGTTGGCAGTAGTCATTTATTGCAGTACAGGCCTGCATCCATATTCATTGCAATACACAAATCTTTACTGTATGTACCTATTGGCAGTTAATGCTTTATTCTTTCTTGTTTATTTGACTATAGATTGCAAATTAATCTGTATTCATCACACTCACAGCTCAACCTGGTCAAGCATCCTGCATGTGCCTATAGGTTGGGAGCTCTCTCCTCTGCAACTGTAGGGAGAGAAGCACACCATTATGCATACCTATCTATCAAACATTCAGATTAGGCATTAGCAAACTAATGCTAACAGTAGTTACAAACTTGTGGGGCACTCCCAGATCAAGCTTCCTGGACCCAGGTGTCCAGAAGAGCCCCCTTCCGATGCTTCAGGTCATCATAGTGGTGATGGACCTGCTCACCTGTGTGGGGGATACCTGTAGCACTGGTGAGATCATGTGCCAGCCAGTCCCAGGCCTCTACCTTGCACTCTGAGCTCTGGAACTACCCCTGCAGCAGCCAGTCATCATGGTCTTTCAACAGGAGTCCAACCATGATCCTGGACTCCAGAATGCCCCACCACTGTGCCCAGAATGCCCCACTCCAACACCTGCCATAATTCCTGCACAGTTCAAACTCCAACTGGTTATGCTGTATTCCTGCCTGTTGCACATAATATACCCTATTTCCTGCCCTTATATGCCATTGGGCAATTTTTAAAAATGAGGTATGTCACTTGGCACCACACAATCCAGCACAGGTGAGATGAGCAGTGCTTAAACTGGCAATGCTTAACAGTGCTTAGCAGTGGTTGACAGTGCACAAACCAGCTAAGCACAGCCAAGCAGTGCCTAAACAGAGCTTGTTTAAGCAGTGTTTATCATGGCTTAGCAAGGCTTAGCAGAGCTTAGCTGAGCACAGCAGATCATGATTTTAAAATAATTGCCATAAATTATATTTTGAAAATAATTGCTTAATTTCCCTTCCACATATTCAAACCCCATACCTACTGCACATATGGCCGTAACTCTATCTACTTGGCTATGTGGATATGTAGAATGCTGCTATACTTTTATATATACCTCAGACCCATGTTTAAGCACTGCTAAGCACCATGCTGCACCATGCAAACCCACTAACCAATGCTTAAACTTGACCTTTGAATCAAAAATTAAATGCATCCAGTTTCTATTTTTAGATGTCTAACACATGTCAATTGCTGCATGGCGCTTAGAGCAAACTTAAAAAAAAAATTAAATACAGTGATATCATGCACTTGGTCAGTGCAGGAGGTGTGTTACTCATCTGCAGACACAGTTATTGACAGACTCCCTATACTGATTCAATAACTGTGTTCCACAGCTCTCCCTCAGCAGCACCCCATCATTAATATGCATGGTGTGCTACTGAGGGGGAGCCATGCACACGGACATGGTAACTTCTATGTAGTATCTACACTACGCCTACAAAGAATTTATTAAATCTGGGGGAATATATGTATGTTGTTGTAGACCTGTCTATATATGATAAGTAATTTTGAGTGGGGAGCAACAGAATTGCGCTCTGCTTTATCAAGTGTATGAGCTTGCCCAGTGGGACTTTTGCTAGTTATAAACTGATTCCAGCCCACACCTACCTGTACTCCTATCCAGGATTTATGTGTCACACAAAATGACATCTGTCCCTGTTTCTGCACTGCTGCACATCACTGAACTTGCCTATGACTTTCTTCAGTTGTGTGACATACTTAATATGTCACAACTGTTAATAATATTACATTACACAGCACAAACATTACTAATGCCTAACATCCAAAATAAATGGTTACATCTAGATTAGACCCATGAATGCTAACACACAAGCTAGTCACCTGAGTCATTTGAGCCACACAATCTGTTTGACAGTCAGTGATCATTCATCAAACAATGAACTACATGTATACATATATTGTTATTCTTGCGCTAAGTAAGATATGGAATGTATGATCAATTTCTATGTTACTATCTTGGGACTGCCTGACATGCTGATATACCACTGATGAGTTTCTGTTACAGCAGTTACAAGGGAACACTGCTGTGTTGGGGGTTGTGAAACACCACCACATGTTCTGCTGGGATACACAGTAGTCTGACTATCATGTCACCTCACTGTCTTGACATAGTACCAGTAATCTGTTGCAGTAGGATGGCATGAGTATTCCATGCATGCTGTCTAGTGAATACTCATGGAAACAAGGTAGTGGAATGGACACCTGTAGTCCCCTGTGAATGTAATTTCTGTCCATGTAGCTCACTATATTTACTTGCATGATGTACCGGATTCATACTGAGCATGGCTACATCTGCCTACAGGGACATCAGCAGGGGGTTCTTCCTCTGACTCCCCCTGTGACTGTGACTGTGGTGACCTAGGCACTCTGGTGGGGTCTGTGTATCCCTTCCCTTTGCTGATCCTGCTGCAGCTGTTTCCACAGAACTATATTGTGTGGCATTGCACATACTGTGAATATATGTGCACATGTGGCTGGGGAATACTGCTGGGCTCTACCAGATATACCGAGGCACCAAAACCGTGACCTCAGCAGCCCAAACACATGCTCTATGATGTTCCTAGTTTGTGCTTGTGCTTCATAATGATGTTCATCTATGGGTGCATGTGCATTTCTTATGGGTGTCATCATCGACGGTTCCATGGCATAACCAGCATCCCCCAGTAAATGACCGTGTGGAATACCCCTGCTAGCAAACATCTGGTACAGCTGAAACATGTGCCAGATATGGGAGTTGTGATAACTGCCAGGGCTACCTGCACACACATTCAGGATAATCCCCTGGGCATTGTACATGACCTAGCAATTGATGGAGTGGTACCCCTTGCGGTTAACATAGATTCTACCCTGCCCACTAGGTGGAACCCTGATGTGCACATGGGTTCAATATATGGCACTCAGTACCTCAGTCTAGTGTGCTACATGGTAGAAATGTTGCATGTTGCTGGCCCTCACCTCAGGGGAGAGGGGAAAAGATATGTGCTCACTGGCATGTGGTAGCATAGCATCCAGGAACTGGTGGAGTATCCTGGATGCAGATGCCTGTGACACCCCCATCATCATGTCCACAGTTGGTCTTTCAAAGGTACCTGTAGCAAGTATCATAAGGGCTACATATACCTTTGTTTCCATTGGGATGGGTTTCCCTCTGTTGGCTCTGGCTCTGAGTTGAGGGCAGAAGAGCTCAGTGACTTCTTGCAATATGTCTCCCTATCCTCCCTGTAGTGCTGTAGAATCTCCAGCTCATGTAGCTCCTGGTAGATTACCCTTGGCCTGAACACTCTTCTCCTTCTCCTTCTCAGCCTAGGCCTATTGTCATCAGCACCAGCAGCAATGACTTCAGCATCTAACACACACCGATGTAGCAGACCTGCAGCAGCCCCCTAGCATTATCTCAGTTAAAATTCCCAAGTTTGAACAAAAATGATTCAGAGTATTGGGCGGAAAACAGAATGTAAGGTGTATGCATACTTTATAGAGCTCTGCTGTTGGTGCAGCATGTGTGATTGGCTAATTATTTTTCAGTTCAGCTGCCTAGAATATGATTAACATCATTTAATGGCCCTACACACAACATAGCTTGTACACATTAATAAATATTCATTGGAAATATTTGCTTTCCATTCATTGTTGCCTACATCATTAGTGTCATGTGCGGGGTGTGCTGTGGGACATATTAAGCTATGTGCCATGCCGCGCAGCACAGGGTATGAAAAAGTCAAAATCAATAATTGAATATATCTGGTTTTAATTGCTTGTTGCCTACATCATCATTGGGAACTGGGTGGTCTTTCCACATGAACAAGCTCCGCTATGTGGTATTCAGCACAAACATGCACAGCAGGAATTAAATAATCCTAAAAGGGACTGGACCCCCCCCCCCTTTGCTGGCATTCACATCCACTGGGAATATCAGCAAGGTGTGGGAGCCTACATGAAGTGCCTATGCGAACAGGATTACTCTATTTTGCTATTCAAGACATCCACCTCATTCACATATGTATCCCTGCTGACAGCCTGGAAACTACAAGGTTTAGAGCCATAGGACCTGAGCAACAACATCAATGCACTATTGTACGGCACAAATGCAGGGAGCTATAGTACATTTCTGACATATACAGAAATATGCACATTTATTTATTTATTTTTTATCAAGCATGTGTGTGCACTGCAGCATGCAGCACAATCAAACAGAGATTATTAAAGAAAAGAAAATATTATTTTAAGTTATCCACTCCCTCTTTATGGCATCCATAACATTATTTTTGCAGATATCTGTATGTGATACTACAGTTTCAGGGGATGTATGCCCACATTTCTTTTGTTTTACATCCTCATTTCTCTGTGTAGACCCCTGTATGCATAAAAATTCTGCATACACTACAGATATGGACACGGGGTCTACACAGATGTCTTTCCACTTGTTGGATCTCTCAACTTTCCTCATTTGCATAAGATTCCCATGCTTATCAGGTAATTTGCATTCCTCGAGATTTTCCCTGTTTGGGTGTGCAAGTGCACTGCTAAGCGACGCTTGCTGAATCTAAAATTGTTTGCAATGGTGTAAGCATCATGCTGCAATGCATGCACAGGAAAAAAAATTGTGTAAGCTTTATTGAATTTCCCTGATTGTGTTTTAACAAGCCATTTTAGAAGTTTCTAAAGAACTCTTGGACGAAAGTGGTGAATAAAAAACCTTGGCACTAATTCTATTTTTATTTATTTTCTTTGTCTGTGCTTAACTACAGTAGTTAGTTGTTTATTTTGTTTTAGTTTTATTTTACCAGTTTTGGAAGGTCTTATTTTGTTGTTACTTTTATATTTATGCTAATTGACAAAATACTCTTGTGGTATATATGCTTCATTCGTTCTCTGTATATATGTATACTTTAAATATTTCTTGTGTAGTCCTTGCACAATAGGCCTAGATCATTGCCAAAAATGTTCTTTTAACCAGTTCACTTACCCCAAATAATAAATGTTGAATAAAAATACAATCTTGTAAAATGTAAAATAACAATTGTAGCTGTAGTTGTTTTTATTCCCCTCTGTGGGAAAGGCAGCAAAGCAATAAAGAAATTGTTTCCAGTTACACACACACACACACACACACACACACACACACACACACACACACACACACACACACACACACACACACACACATGCATACACGCACACATGCACACACACACACACACACACACACACACACACACACACAAATACTCCCCCATACATACACAAACATTTCCACATGTGCATACTAGCAAGGTATAGTCAGCAACTTCCTTTCAATTAGTACATTACCTAATGTAGCTCAGAACCTTCTAAAAGCTTGGTTGAATTTAAGCATGATCCACCAAGAAGATGGTAGGACCTCTTGACACAAATCATGATGAAGGGGTGCCAAATAGGATTTCACTGACATTCTGCCTTGCAGTGTGTTTGTTTTACTCAAAGACATTCCTCCAGAGTTTTGCCAGTAAAGTGAACCTCTCTCTAGAGACTTACGTTAGTCATTCAGCTAACTTATACTTCACTCTGGGAGTGTTACATGGACTTAAGGAACCTTTTCATGTACTGCAAATAAGAAAAAGTAACAGCCTGCTTCCAGATCAGTTATCTCATATCTATGGATGTTGCTTGTGTGAGTTTGCACTTGCTAAATGGCCTTAAAAATCAGATGTACAGACAGACTGCAGCAATCCTTAGTCAATACTAAAGTCAGAACTACTTCGTGTCATCTTTCTGTTCAAAACCCTTTGTTTTGGTCTCATTGTGAAATATTACATCTCTGTATTTAATTCAAAAACCAAATTGTCTGATTTCCCTAACCAAATAATTTAATTATTCAATTTTAAAAGTTTGTGGTTTGTTGCTTATTAATGAATATAAAGATAATTACATAGGCATCTGCAATTTAAAGACAGAGAGAGAGAGAGAGAGAGAGAGACTACTTAGCTATAACTTACAAGTATTTAAGAGTGTACATTAGTATGTTATATCTTTATCACAGACTGGCCTGTCTACAAACAGTAACTTGAGGTAAAAGTAAGAAGAAATTGAAACACTGAAAGTAGTGTGTGTGTGTGTGTGTGTGTGTGTGTGTGTGTGTGTGTGTGTGTGTGTGTGTGTGTGTGTGTGCATGTGTAAATGCAATATTTTTAACCAATATAGAGTTACAGTTGGTAAAATAATACTGTAAGGCACAAGGCTAACTTTGAGGTAGATGACTCTGTGAAGACTGTGAGTATAAGCCTACTTTTCCACTGTGCCAAGTGTGGAGCCTATTTTATGTGGGTACCTTGGTCATAATCCGATGCAGATGTATCCATTTTCACTTAAGTCCAAACATCTTGATGATGGTAGATGATGCTGTTAGGAATCCTGTGGAGATGAGACTGTCCTCTACTGAGGCAGGAAATGTTGCCAAACATTCTGTTAGAAATTTTTAGCAGGGTAGGCTTTTCTTAGAAATGTTAACAGAGAGAGGCACAGATTTCATAACATGCACAGATGAAGATTACATCCACCAAAAAAAAAAAAAATGGGCTGGTTAGGAATTGTTTTTACCATAATAATATATTAATGCCCATGCAAGATAATCTATTCCCTGTACAAAAACAGTGAGTGAGTCTTCAATTAATACGTGTGTGTGTGTGTGTGTGTGTGTGTGTGTGTGTGTGTGTGTGTGTGTGTGTGTGTGTGTGTGTGTGTGTGTGATATATATATATATATATAGTCCCTATCATGTCACCAAAGTTTTAAAACTTCAACATCATACAGCCGAGATCATATGATCGAAGTCTTGAAACTCTGAACATTTTGAGTGAAGATTGCTGTAAAGTGTGGAACAGGAAATTTACCATTTTCCTCATTGTAGTGCAATCTTGGTATATTTAATTAACAAGGGGTGTGAGGGACGTAGGGGGCTTACCCCCTTGCAAAAAATGTAAAAAAAAACAAAAAATTACTTTTATTTATTTTTTTTTAGTTTCAAAGTTTCAAAACTTCATAACCTTCAGAAAAATGCATGCTAAAGCAAGACCTGTTATTCTATCAACTGTCTCAGTTTATACAAGAGCAATTTTTAGTACTGTTTATTTGTTCCCCCAATATATTCGGCCTTGTCCAGATTTCCTGCATTAACAGGTTGAGAGGTATGTGCAAATAAATTGCTTTATCAAATTAGGCATATCCAAACCTCTCAATTGTCCCCAATTTTGGCTCAGAATGTTGGTCTTCCCCTAATCCCTCAGCAAAATGGCAATTTTGGAAGAAAACATTGAGTGTTTACAATTAATAAATAACTGTAATAATCAGAGTTACAGATGACTTTTATTTCAGAAATGCATGTAGATAATTTTATTTTGTCAGCTGCTCAAGTTATCAGTACTAATATTAAAAAAAGTGTCCCTTCTTTGACAGGTTCCCAGCTGTATTGTGTGGCTATTTTATATTTTTGCATCACATATTTGGTCCATTTTTCATAAAATTGTGTTTTTTTGGCAAATTAGTGGTAAATCATTAAAGACTGAAGTTAGAAAATAATGACAGACATTTGAGTCTCAGATTTCATACCCTTCAGAAATTCATACTAATGCAAGACCTACTATTCTATTATCTTTCTAAGCAATATTTAAAAATCGTCCTTATTTTTGGGCCTTTGTCCCACTTCTATGTATGGCGTTGTCCAGATTTCTTGCTCTGAGGTTGAGAGGTATGACAAATGTGTCAGGGCCATTACAGCCACTGAGAGGCATTTCAAATTGTGACATACTTGTTGCACCTCACCTCCCCCCCCCCCATGTAGTGACTCTGGATGTATCCAAGCAGGGCAAGGAGCAATTATGCAGTGTAAATGTGCAGAGTATCCCCCCATCCAAGGTAGACACAAGTACTACAGTGGCTTTTCATCTGTCCTTGATTTTGCAGAATGTTCTGGTGTCGGTCATATTTTTATACCGTTGATTGATTCTTATTATTATTCAGAAAGTGGCCATTGCTCTGTGTTTAAGTAACAGTGCTTTAATGATCATCAGGTAAGCTTGTCTGAGATTGTAAGATGCAAGTAAGCTTTAATAAGCATACTGTTAAAGAATTGCCAACAATGAAAGCCTTTCTGTTTTTGCCATGCAGAGAATGCATACATAACTAGATAACATATAAGCCTTGGGTATTGAAATGCATATGACAGTATTTGTAATAAAGGACAGGCTTACATTATTTTAAGAAGTTCATTACATTTGTTGGAGACTTGCAGTCATCTTTGCAGGCTTTACCCGTAAACTAAACAGAATGCCAATCTATCATATGTGATCCATAACCTGTGCAGTAATCCTTTAAGCAATGCATCTTTTTTCTTGTTTGCTTTTCATTTTTTACTTTACAGCAGGTTTTTTTTGGATAAGAAACATTTTTACAAGTGGGGATATCACAGAGATTGCTACTTTCAGCATATTACTTTGTACTTTAATAAAGCTGAATATAAGTTATAATTAGAACTGCAGTGCAAGGAGAAGTGGTTTGAGTTGAGTGCTGCTTGTTTTTCTTATACTTGATTTTGACTGGCATTCCAGTAATGTATTTAAAAAGTAATTTATTTTTTCATGCCTCACAACCTTTTTGTTTCCATCTAGATATTAAGTAAGCTGTCATGCAGCCAATGCATTACATTTTTTTTCTTCTACACTTCATTTTGTCTTGATTGGACTCTCATAATGATGGTTTGGCACCCAGAGCAGCATATTTAATTAAAGTTACAGTTTTTGTGGTTTTGAACATATCCCCTACCCTTTCTAGTTGGCCACACACCTTCCCATTGACCCCACCCATTCAGCTGTCTCCTGCAGCCCCTTTGATTTGAAGTCACCAGCCACCACTGCAGTGTTTCTTGAGAAAAATTAGCTGTAAATCTGTCTGCAAGTATGTTATCTATGTCTTTAGGGTCAGAGTGGGCAATGCCACTTTAGGATAGTTCTGTAGATTGCTAGGTCATTGCAAAGAGTTACTTCTCATTTTCGTAATGTGAATAGAAAAATGATTTGTAGTAGTTCTTAATCTTCTGATGCTTTTCAACTCATGTTCATGTCTGATCTTTCTGATGGTCATTTTTAGTTCTTTGCTGATCTTTTTGATTAATTCTTTTAATGTCAATCTATTTGTTATAAGCATTTTATTTTTTTATTTTTATTTGAATTTGTTAACTGGAATATAACACTGATCACAAATGATACATTTTATCTCAGTCCTTTAAAAACTGTAGGGGAAATTCAATAAACCCTACACAACTTTTTTTTTGTGTATGCATCGACGAGCGCAGACATTTTTAGATTCAGTAAGCCTTGCTTAATGGTGCACAAACATGCACAAATAGGGAAAGTTCTGTGTAATGCAAATGTCCATTTAAGCAGGTGAATTCTATGCAAACTAGCCTGGTGGAGTTATCCAACAAGCCAAAAGGCTAAATGTCTGTGTTCATAGTGTAAGTGAAATATTTCCATGTCCAGGAGTCTACACAGAAAGCATGAGATGTAAAACTCCACAAATATGGACATAACTCCCCTGAAATTGTTAGATCACATATATTGATGTGTAAAAATGCATTGTGAATGTCTGAAAATGCAAGGGAATATGTATAATGAATTTTTTTTTTTTATTAATCTCTGCTTGTTTGTGCTATGTGCTGCATTGCGCAAGCATGCTTAATTAGTAAAAAAAAATGAAGAAAAATAATTAATAAATGTATTTCATAGAAATGTATTGTAGGACCTTGCATCAGGTCTGTACAATTGTGCATTCCTGCTGTTTCCCAGCTCACATGGGTATGAACTGTATAGTTTTCAGGCTGTCAGCACAAATATGTATGCAAATGAGGTGAAGTTACTGAATCGCTAAAAGGAGCAACCATGTCCACAGATCCCTTTCGTGTAGGCTCCTACATGGTGTTGATATTCCCAGGGGTGTGGATGACATCAGGGGTGTGTGTCATGTAACTTTTAGGAGATTTCAGCATGCCACTTAGCTTAGCATGTTCATGTGAATCGATCCCCCCAAGGTACAGTGGTGACGTAGAAAGCTAGCAATTAAAACCGGATATGTTCAGTTAATAATATTCATTTTTATATACTGTTATGCTGTGTGACAGGCAAATAAGTAGGATCTTAGAGCTGAAATGCATCAGAATTAGCCAATCCCACATGGTGGACCTACACCACAACTGTATAAAGTATGCATACACCCTAAATTCTGGTTTTCCCTCAATACTCTGAAGCATTGGAGTAGAGACTTAAGAATTTTTAACTGAGATAATGCTAGGGGCTGCTGCAGCTATTCTACATCTGTATGTGCTAGAGGCCAAAGTCAGTGTTGCTGGTGCTGATGACAATAGGCCGAGACTGAGAAGGAGAACAGTGTTCAGACATGGGATAGCCTACCAGGAGGTACATGAGCTGGTGACTGTAGAACATTACAGGGTGGATAAGGACATACTACAAGAACTCTCTGAGCTCTTCCACCCTCAACTCAGAGCCAGAGCTAATAGAGGTGAACCCATCCCAGTGGAAACTAAGGTATGGTGCAGTCCTTAAGAGACTAGCTACATGTACATTTTAAAGACCAACTGGGGACATGATGAGGGTGTCAGAGGCATCTACATCCAGGATACTTCACCAGTTTATGGATGCTATGCTCCCACATGCCAGTGAGCACATATCTTTCCCTAACCTTGAGGTGAGGGCCAGCAATATACAGCACTTCTACCATGTAGCACACTACCCTGAAGTACTGACGACCATAGATTGCACTCATGTACACATCAAGGTACCACTTGGTGAGCAGGGTAGAATCTATGTTAACTGCAAGGGATACCACTCCAACAACTGTGAAGTTGTGTGCAGTGCCCAGGGGGTTATCATGAATGTGTGTGCTGGCAACCATGGCAGTTATCATGACTCCCATATCTGACACACACCCATGGAAGAATGCCATATTGAAGCACACGCACA
The DNA here is from genome assembly GCF_019279795.1 of Protopterus annectens. NCBI lineage: Eukaryota > Metazoa > Chordata > Ceratodontiformes > Protopteridae > Protopterus > Protopterus annectens. The sequence goes on from NC_056729.1 coordinate 8,438,289, forward strand.
AACTAGGAACATCATAGAGCATGTGTTTGAGCTTCTGAAGACACGGTTCTGATACCTCGATATATCTGGTGGAGCTTTGCAGTATACTCCAGCCACATGTACACACATATTCACAGTATGTGCGATGCTACACAAACTGATCCTGTGGAAACAGCTGCAGAAGGATCAGTAAAGGAAAGGGATACACTGTCCCCCACCAATCCCTGGATCACCACAGCCACAGTCACAGGACGGCTCAGAGGAAGAACCCCCTGCTGATGTCCCTGTAGGCAG